>NC_057799.1:240200385-240351275 GCF_018294505.1 Triticum aestivum
CCGCGCCGCCGTCGTCCCCGCCATCTCCTCCCTCTCCGGCAAGTCTCCGGCCGTCCCCGCCCTCGATCTCCGGCGAGAGCCCCGCCTCGGCTTCCGCGCCAGATCCGATCTGGGAGAGGTTGACTTTCCCCTCCCTCCGTGTTTTTCTGCTATGTCTCGGAAATATTGCATTATGTGCTCCTGTTCATTGCATCATATCTCATCGCATACTGCTCCGTTTTGTGTGCATGATATATCGGAATGTTCGTCTCGAGATGCTCTTCATTTGGTTCCTTTATGGCTTGCTCATTTGAGTCCATCTTGATGCCCAGATCTCTGGTGCAAGAATGCTATGTGATGTTTTCTGCTGTTACTTATCAGAACTTGGTGTTTTGTTATTTTTGTTGCATTCGATGTGTGCATCTTATGGGCATGAGCTCTACAGGTGTTTTGATCTATGCCATGCCATCTTTACAGAGGTGTATGCCATGTAATTTTGTGATCTATGTGGTGACTAGCACAAGCATGCAAACTAGGCTTCGTGATGTTTCTGTTTTCAGGAACTTGGAATTTTGGTATGTCTGTGACTGCTGTTATTTTGTTGCCATGTGTCCATGTGGCTACAGAGAGATCCATGCTTGTTTTGGGGATGTTCAGTAAGTATGTTTTGTAGGTATAGTTGTGCTCTATCCATCCATGCCCCTGTTTGCAATTATGGACTGCCCTAGCATGTCTTAATCTTGCTCTACTTTTGCTATAAAATATTCCTGGCAGATTGTTAACATGATATTCAATTTTGCCAAGGTTGTTGTAGTTGCTTCATAAACATGCCATCTTGCTGTAGGTATGCTTGTTTTGTCATGCATTGCTTTGTGATGAGTGAATCAAGCTCACCAAGATGCCTTCATAATTCTGTTTACTGCCATGCTCTGTTTTCTGCCAAGTCTGAAATCTGTTAACGAAACTTGCTATGTTTACATGGGTGCCATCATATCTTCTGTTCCTTTTTGGCTCATGGTCATTAAGGTACTTTTGTTTTATGCATTTAGTAGATTCATTCCATGCCTTGTTTTGCTATGATAAGTTCCCGTAGCATGTGTTTTGCTTACTCTGAACATTGCTACCTGATGCTGTTTCAGCCATGTCCAGTAATTTCACCAAGTCTGTGAACCTGATATCTTTTGCACTTTTGCCATGCTTGTTTGAGCCTGTTATGTTGTGATCTAGCTGTAGCTCACTGTTCATCTTTTGTCAAGCATCTCCTGTAGATTACTTCCATATGCTTTGTTGCTACGTTGGGGTGCTGTAGCATAGTAAATTGTTGTATTCTAAGTGCTATCATGCTGTTAATCACAGAATCGTGTCATTCTTGTTTTGCTTGCCATTTGCAAGCCGTGCATCCGTTTCCGGTGATCTTTATATCGATTTCGACCGAAATCATTTCATCTTTCCAGTGGCATACTTGGTTTGCCAAGTTACTGCCTTGTTCATCATTTTTCTTCCGGAGCACGCATACGCATCGCATACCACATCTCGCATATCATGCATGTTTTGTATCATGTTGCTTGTGCATTTCCCGTGATTGATTGTGGTTCCGTTGCTTGTGTTCTTGCTGTGGGTAGAGCCGGGAGACGAGTTCGTGAACGAAGAACCTGTTGAGTACGCTTACGAGGATCAAGCTTTCGACAACTCTGAGAACCTTGCAGGCAAGATGACCATACCCTCGAAATCACTTCTATCTTTGCTTTGCTAGTTGTCGTTCTATTGCTATGCTGCGCTACCTACCACTTGCTATATCATACCTCCCATATTGCCATGTCAAGCCTCTAACCATCCTTCCCTAGCAAACCGTTGTTTGGCTAAGTTACCGCTTTTGCTCAGCCCTTCTTATAGCGTTGCTAGTTGCAGGTGAAGTTGAAGTTGGTTCCATGCTGGAACATGGATATTTTGGAATATCACAATATCTCTTATTTAATTAATGCATCTATATATTGGTAAAGGCTGGAAGGCTCAACATTATGCCTGGTGTTTTGTTCCATTCTTGCCGCCCTAGTTTCCGTCATACCGGTATTATGTTCCGTGAGTTTGCGTTCCTTACGCGGTTGGGTGATTTATGGGACCCCCCTGACAGTTCGCCGTGAATAAAACTCATCTAGCAAGGCCCGACCTTGGTTTTACCATTTGCCACCTAAGCCTTTTTCCCTTGGGTTTTCGTGAGCCCGAGGGTCATCTTTATTTAAACCTCCGGACCAGTGCTCCTTCGAGTGCTGGCCCAAACTGGGCGATGTCCGGTGTCCCCTGGGCAACCAGGGTCTATGCCAACCCGACGTCTTGCCCATCCGGTGTGCCCTGAGAACGAGATATGTGCAGCTCCTATCGGGATTTGTGGGCACATTCGGGTGGCTTTGCTGGTCTTGTTTTACCATTGTCGAAATGTCTTGTAAACCGGGATTCCGAGACTGATCGGGTCTTCCCGGGAGAAGGTTTATCCTTCGTTGACTGTGAGAGCTTATAATGGGCTAAGTTGGGACACCCCTGCAGGGTATTATCTTTCGAAAGCCATGCCCGCGGTTATGAGGCAGATGGGAATTTGTTAATGTCCGGTTGTCGAGAACTTGACACTTGACTTAATTAAAATACATCAACCGTGTGTGTATCCGTGATGGTCTCTTCTCGGCGGAGTCCGGGAAGTGTCGTGGAATTGTCACGACAGATGTCCTCATGCAAGGACTTAGTCGTGGAGCCATCGCAGCTAGGAAGCTTAAAGGGGTTAAACGGGACAAAGGACACGAGGATTATACTGGTTCGGCCCCTTATGCTGAAGGTAAAAGCCTACTCCAGTTGAGGTGGAATTACTTAGGGTTTCGATGACCAGGAGCTAAACTGCTCTGCCTGGCTATCGATCTGATCTTACTTGTCCTGAACCGCCACCGGGTCGTCCCTTTATATAGAAAGGTTAACGCCCAGCGGCTCTCAGAGTCCCGACCGGCTCATAAACTGTGTCCGGCTTGGACTCTTAACTATTCTTGCCTTACACTACAAGTCATGCCACAACGGCGGTTTACCACTACGGGCCTTAAGTCGCCTCTGGGCCTTAGACCTATTACTAAACCACCATCCTTAACCTGTCCTTGGGCTTCTGAATGAAGAGCTGTCACAACGTAACCCGGCCCATCTCGAGCGGGTTACACCAGTAGCTATATCCTCAACATTAGGCCCCAGATTAATTTGAACCGGTTCATGTCAATCTTCAATACCTTAAGAGAAAATCTTCCGGCTTCTGTTTGCGCGAAGGTTATAACCCGCCATGACGTCATCTTCTGGATTCTTGGTAACCCGCCATGACGTCATCCGCCATTAATGCACGTTCCGTCCAACATATCTCAACGGATCCTTATCTTAATAACTATCCCGAAAATCAAGGCGCCTCTGCAGCTGGATAATCATGTCTTCAGCCTCCTCGTTTCTCGCGCCCACTTAACAGCCGTCCCTTATAAATAGGCCCGACCGGGTCCTCTCTCACTCCTCCCTTTCCATCGTCTTCCTCCTCTCAACACCTCAGATCCCGAGCTCCGCCGACGCCGCCGCGCCTCCCGTCTTCCTTAGCCTCGGCCGCTGCATCAACCTGAGCTAGTCCAGAGAACGGCGGCGACTCTCCGCAGTGAACCTGCAACTGTAAGTCCTCTTCTTCTCAAATGTCAGATCCGCATTAGGGTTCCGCGTTCCTCCCTGTTCTTCGTAGTTCATCTCAGTTCTTTTATAGTTCTTCCACCGCGACTTCTTTTGATTCGAAAAACAGTACAGAACTCCTGCAGTAGTGGTTTCGCACCCATTTCCAATACTAGCAGATCCCTTTTGCTTGCAAAAAGACCTCATTAGAACTTATGAACTTCTCTGTGCCAGTTTTTAGGTCTAGAAAATTTTCCTTTCTGGACGACCGTTTGATCCAAAATAATTACTGCAACCTATGAAACTTGTTTGTGCAACACTTAGTCAAAAATGGCATCTGTTAGCTATGGCGGCTCATATCACCGGCTTAAAAAAGGCGATGCTTCATGAATATTCCGGGTCATCCATAACGGAGTCAAATAACTTAATTGCTCACGATATCCATAGCGGCTTAAATAACCTGACACAATTGGCCATATATCATTAGGCCCATTCATAAGCCGCCACCTTAAATACTGAACCGAAATTTTCCTCTGGCTTAAATTTGAACCAGAAATTTTATTTTGTCATAGGCTTCCATCCTTCACAATGCCGCCTAAGGCTCCCAAGGCGCCCATTACATGCAACTGGGTTAGATCCAACATTACTGATAGCACCTTAGCTGACTTTGTGAAAACGGGTTACCTGCCCAAGAAAGAGGTCATGTCCTATCGTGCTCCTGACCCGTCCGAAGAGAGACCTCAACCCAAGGACGGAGAGGTTGTCATATTTGCTGATCACATGAGCCGGGGCTTTGCTCCTCCCGGCTCAAAATTCTTCAGAGATGTTCTGCACTTTTTCGACCTGCGACCTCAAGACATTGGACCCAATTCCGTGTCAAACATTTGTAACTTCCAAGTGTTCTGTGAGGTGTACCTTGGAGAAGAGCCCAGCTTACTACTCTTTAGAGAGTTATTCTATCTGAACTGCCAAAATGAATGCGCCAATGGGCCCAGCCTGGAGCTCGGTGGAATCTCAATCCAACGACGGAGAGATTGTCTCTTTCCTTATGCTGAGCCGCCAAGCCACCCGAAGGACTGGAACCAGACATGGTTATACTGCCAAGACACTTCTCCGGCTGATGAGAACCCTCTGCCCGGCTTTCGCGCCCTGCGTCTGGAGTCAAATCACCCCCTGCTAGACAAATTATCTCAAGCTGAACGTCAACCACTTATTCCCACCATCAACAAAATCAAAGCTCTTCTGGGGAACGGCCTAAATGGCATTGATCTGGTCCGGGTCTGGATTGCCTGGCGGGTGATTCCTTTAAGCCGCCGCCCCGGCTTAATGTGTGATTACACGGGCCGGAAGGATGATCCTCTTCGGCACAGTCCCGACGACTTACCTGAGGACGTCATTGATGATATGACCAAGTCTCTTCTGAATGAGAGCCTGGCAGATTGCGGGAGGACAGGCTTAAGTCCTTTCTGCAAGGCTAACCCGGCCCCAGCGGTAAATTATTGACCTGAACACCTCACCTTCCATTTTAACGATTTCGTCTTAACTTCAAGAACCTTTGTTGTATTTTACAGGCTAATGATAAATTCTGGAAGGTCAAGTATGACCATGAAGCTGCTAAGAAAGCCAGAAAGGTTAAAAAAGCCGCCAGGAAAGCCACTCCCCGCAAGAAGGGGAGTAAACCTAGCGCCTCAGACCTGCTTCACCTGGAAGACACCTCCGAGTCAGAGGTAGCCCTTGACTCTTTAGGCTCCTTTTTTAACCATCTTATTGACATGGATTATCAGTAGGAGGACACCGGAACGAGTCATGAAGTGATTGAAGAGGTAACTATAATTTCCTCCGACTCGGAGCCCTTGCCAAGACTGAAAGTCCGAAGAGTAACCCGGAAAGTAAGATTTTCACATCCTTTAGCTTATCAAGATCCTCAATTTTTTTTGAAGCGACAGATTTATGAGAGTTGGAGGCAGACCCGGACCAGCAAGGATGCAGACCTCTCCTCCGGCTTACCCGAAGCATCAAGGAAGCGCCGGACTGAGGTTATCTCCGACTTATATCCTTTTCATCCTTTGGCGGGCGTCACTCGTCAACCACTCAATTCTTCTGATTCAAACTTCCAGGGAACTTCACCTTCCTCTGGCGATTCAATGCAGTCTAGCTTGCCGGCTTTCAAAACCGCACCCGGGTAATGATGATCAGCTTATTTTGTGCTTATTTTACTCATGTTTTTGCACTAACCCTTTGACTTTCAGTGTACAAGTAAAGCCCAGCAAGAGGGCGAAGAAAAATAAGCCGGCCGAAGAGCCGATCTTGACTGAACCTGATGCTTCTGCTCATGAGCCGCCGTTTGCACCAGCTCCTGGAACCACCACTGCTCCATCTGATGAACAAGTTATGGAAGGTTCTGACAACCCGGAGATCCCCAGCCCGGCTCATCCAGGTGACCCGGACGTTGTAATTACCCGGACCGAGTTTGTTGAACCGGGAAGACCCACCGTGTTGGCTAGGTGCTCTGCCAAGGAAGAACTTCTGGAACGCCGCAGGGCCAGGCTGGACATCACTGATTATGCTAATCTGAGCATTGGAGATATTGTCTCTGGCTATATTAATCAAGTGCACAATAGCCGGGACCTGGAAATTGATATGGTGAAGAAAATACAGCAAAAGTCTGAGGTATGACTCTCTTGCTTATTCCATAGTCATCCTTACCATGCCATGTAGACTTAATACCGGCCTAATAATCACTGCAAAGAAAACGGCTTACCTGGTAACACTCAAGGGCCGGTTTAAACAACATAGTTGAACCGGTCCTTACCTTATTTTAATCAAGTAGTTGAGCAACCTTATGCATTAGCCCCCAAGTGCCAAGTACCTTTGCCTGCAAAGTGCTTGGGACTTATTTTCATGAACCGGCACTGTAAATAGAGCTTTTCAGCATACATTATCCCCCAAGTGCCAAGTGTCTTTGCTTGCAAAGTGCTTGGGACTTGATGTTGTATTATAATCACCCTAACTGTAACCCGGAATTTTTACAGGCCGCCTGTAAGAACTTTGAATCGGAAATCTCTGATCTAAAGAACCGCCTGAAGACTCAGGAAAGTGAGACCCAAAAGGCCAATTCCAAATTTGAATTCAGTGTATCTGCACAAGAGAAACTGAAGTAAAAGTTTGAAGCAGAAAGAAAAGCCTGGGCGGATGAGAAAACTGCTTTGCTCAGCCAGGCCGAACAAGCGGAGGCCGCTCTTACTGAAAGAACCGCCGAACTATCCGGCTTAAAACGCCATGTATCTCAGATGGTCTCCGCAATCTTTGGTAAGTTACTCTGTAAGTTTCTAACTAGTTTACATCGTTCATTTACCATAAGTATCGCAATTGCCATCAGCTCACCTGACTTTGTAATGCAGGTCCCAGAAGTTCCAATCTCAATCAGAACGTGCTGACCAAGCTGAAGGCGGTTTATACCTTGGTAGAACAACTGTACACCGGGTCACAACGTGCCTTAGCCGTTGTGGCTCTGTCAAACGAAGTTCCCACTCATCTGGCAGATGTACTCAGGCAGCTTGCCGTGCTTCCTCAATGCTTCCAAGAGTTAAGACGAGCTTCTGCAAGAGCCGAAGCCATAGCTGCTCTAAGCCAGGCCAAGGCATTTCTACCGGAGCTAGACCCGACCGACATCGCCCTTGGGTATCCTAGCTTGAAGGAAGATGGCACTCCCTTTGACCAGAAAGACTTCGCCGCTTGTGTGAAGAGTGTATGCCCGGTGGCCACTTTGATTGGTAATGACACAGACCTTACCAAATATCAACCGGGCTATGACACGGAGAATCAGAGGATCCCAACACCTCGTTATGAAGCAGTCAGCCTGATTCCTCCGACTCGTAAGCATACCTTCGCCCCTGAAGTTGACCCGGCCGGGTTAATTGATGATGAAGCTAAATTTGAAGCCTTGAGTGGCATTGACTGGAAATCATCAACCTTCCAGGACATGGAAACAGCCGGAGGAGCGGAGAGGGATGAGCCGGAAGCTTCAACCCAACAAGCACCTTTGATTTCTTAGGCGGCTCATGGTTATGTCTCAAAAACAATGCCTCACCTTTTGGACTCGGGGAGTCCTGTAATAGAGTAGGACGAACACTTAATTTTGTCGTGCCATCGTGCACGTGTGTAGCGCTTAACTTTATTTAAACTGCCCTTTTATATTCCTCCGGGTTATGTTTGATCATCTGCTTTCCTTAAGTTTAAAGAGCTGTCTTTAATTGTCCTGCATAGAAAACAAATCACAAGTCTCTAGGCGGCTTACCGCATGGAGAGTCATATATTTTACATATAACCCGGAATATGAATCAAAGTCATAAAAAACCGGCTCTCAATTATATCTTCGAGATAACCATAACAACATACCTGCGAGCCTTCAAGTACACTTCCGGGTTATGTAACCCGAATAATGAAGGTTGAGAACTCAACTCCGGTTCACCAGCACATATAATGCTTATTATGTGCTATCAACATTATTAATCAAGGTTAAGCTGGTGGAATAAGAACTACCCTTGAATACTTTTGATATCATCAAAAGAACTGGTTTGCAAACCAAGAGATCTCAACAATTTAGGGGCTTCTGATTCGAATACGACCAGAGAACCATCCCAAAGGGGTTAAGCTAAGATTCGAATGCGATCATATAGCCCCCAGTGGCTTTGGCGTTGCCGATCAAGAGGGTACCGACAGCTATGTTCTCTTTGGTTCGAATACGACCTATGTTTGAACAGGAAGCCCCCAAATAACCTTGAGAGTTGTTTAACGACGCTGATTCGAATACGATCCACGTCGGTTCTCAAAGGGGGTTGAGCTATGATTCAAATATGATCAAGAAAAACTCCCCAATGAGCTCGGCGATATGCCAATCAAGTGGGTATCGACAGCTATGTTCTCTTTGGTTCGAATACGACCTATGTTTGAACAGGAAGCCCCCAAATGATCATATTTTTAACGGCTAGATTCGAATACGATCATAAGCCGGCCCAACCTCCAAGTGACCATGTAATATTTACAATGAAAATAACAATGATACATTTACCTTTGGAGGAAAAAAGGACAGAGGTCCTGCTTTATTATTTATCACAATATATACATGGCTATAGAAATATGTACATTATGAGAGCCGGTGACTCAAGTGTAATAAGGCCGAAGCTGAGCTATGTTCCACGGCCGGCGGGTCTCCTCCTCCGACTTACGTGAATCTTTGTGCTCCCGAGCATCGATAAGGTAGTATGACCCGTTGTGCAAGTTCTTGCTGACCACAAAGGGCCCTTCCCAAGGTGGGGATAGCTTGTGTGCATCTGTTTGATCCTGGATGAGCCAGAGCACCAAATCACCTTCCTGAAAGGTCCTGGACTTAACCCGGCGGCTGTGATAGCGGCGCAGGTCTTGTTGGTAAATCGCCGAGCCAGCTGCTGCTACGTCACGTTGTTCGTCCAACAAGTCAAGAGCATCTTGACGCGCCTGCTCATTATCCGCCTTGACATAAGCCGCCACTCGAGGCGAGTCATGACGGATGCCGCTAGGGAGGACCGCCTCAGCTCCGTAAACCATGAAGAAAGGTGTGTAACCCGTAGACCTGTTAGGAGTAGTATTGATGCTCCATAATACGGAAGGCAACTCCTCCACCCAACAACCCGGCGTCCGTTGCAAAGGGACCAAAAGCCGGGGCTTGATGCCCTTCAAGATTTCCTGATTGGCTCTCTCAGCTTGACCATTGGATTGAGGGTGAGCCACTGATGAAACATCAAGCCGAATATGCTCTCGTTGACAAAAATCCGCCATGGCGCCTTTAGCTAGATTGGTACCATTGTCAGTTATAATGCTGTGTGGAAAACCAAAGCGAAATATCACCTTTTTCATGAACTGAACCGCCGTGGCTGCGTCACACTTACTAACTGGCTCTGCCTCAACCCACTTTGTGAACTTGTCAACTGCCACCAAGAGGTGGGTCTTCTTATCTTTGGACCTTTTGAAAGGCCCAACCATATCAAGCCCCCAGACTGCAAACGGCCAAGTGATTGGAATCATCCTCAACTCTTGAGCCGGCACGTGAGCCCGTCTTGAGAACTTCTGACAACCGTCACATTTACTGACCAAGTCCTCTGCATCAGCATGAGCCGTCAGCCAATAAAAACCATGACGAAAAGCCTTGGCAACAAGGGATTTTGAGCCGGCATGATGGCCACAATCCCCCTCGTGAATCTCACGTAAAATTTCTTGACCTTCCTCAGAGGAAACACAACGCTGAAAAGCTCCAGTGACACTGCGATGATGCAGCTCGCCATTGACAATTATCATTGACTTAGACCGCCGGGTTATTTGTCTGGCCAAAGTTTCATCCTCAGGCAATTCTCCCCGGGTCATGTAAGCCAAGTATGGCACTGTCCAATCTGGGATAACGTGGAGAGCCGCCACCAACTGTGCTTCTGGGTCAGGAACAGCCAAGTCTTCCTCTGTAGGCAACTTGACAGAAGGGTTATGCAGAATATCCAAGAAAGTATTAGGCGGCACCGGCTTTCGCTGAGAGCCCGGCCGGCTTAATGCATCAGCCGCCTCATTCTTTCTGCGATCGATGTGCTCTACTTGGTAACCCTGAAAATGTCCAGCAATGGCATCAACTTCGCGGTGATAAGCCGCCATGAGGGGGTCCTTGGAATCCCACTTGCCTGATACTTGTTGGGCCACTAAATCTGAGTCGCCAAAGCACCTTACCCGGCTTAAGCTCATCTCCTTAGCCATCCGAAGACCATGGAGCAAGGCCTCGTACTCAGCTGCATTGTTAGTACAGGGAAACATCAACCGTACGTAACAAAACTTGTCACCTCGAGGGGAAGCTAACACAACTCCAGCCCCCGAGCCCTCCAATTGCCTGGACCCGTCGAAGTGAATAGTCCAGTATGTATCATCCGGTTTCTCTTCAGGCACCTGCAGCTCTGTCCAATCGTTGATGAAATCCACCAATGCTTGAGATTTGATAGCAGTGTGTGGCACGTACTTTAGACCATGTGGCCCAAGTTCTATAGCCCACTTAGCAACTCTTCCTGTGGCTTCTCTATTTTGGATGATATCTCCTAGGGGAGCAGAACTGACCACAGTGATAGGGTGGCCCTGGAAATAATGCTTAAGCTTCCGGCTTGCCATGAACACCCCATAAACAAGCTTCTGCCAATGTGGATACCGTTGTTTGGACTCAATGAGTACTTCGCTGACGTAGTAAACCGGCCGCTGAACCGGATGTTCCTTACCCGCTTCCTTACGCTCCACCACCACAGCCACACTGACGGCTCGTGTGTTAGCGGCTACATACAACAATAAAGGCTCCTTGTCGACAGGAGCAGCAAGGACTGGCGGCTCAGCTAGATGTCTTTTCAAATCCTCAAAAGCAGCATTAGCAGCATCATTCCAGACAAAGTCATCTGTTTTCTTCATCATCTGATACAGTGGCATGGCCTTTTCACCCAACCGGCTTATAAACCGACTCAAAGCAGCGATGCGACCCGCCAGACGCTGGACGTCGTTTATGCACGCCGGCTTAGCCAGAGAGGTGATTGCCTTGATCTTCTCCGGGTTAGCTTCAATGCCTCTGTGAGAAACCAGAAAACCCAAGAGCTTGCCTGCAGGAACACCAAAAACACACTTGGCCGGGTTAAGCATCATCTTGTAGACCCGGAGATTATCGAAGGTCTCTCTCAGATCATCTATCAAGGTCTCCTGCTCTCTGGATTTGACCACGATATCATCCACATAGGCATGAACGTTGTGCCCAATCTGATTATGAAGACAATTCTGCACGCAACGCTGGTAAGTCGCCTGTGCACTCTTGAGCCCAAAAGGCATAGACACATAACAAAAGGCTCCAAAAGGAGTAATGAACGACGTCTTCTCTTGGTCCTTAACTGCCATTTTGATCTGATGGTATCCTGAGTAAGCATCCAAGAAACTTAAACGCTCACAACCCGCCGTAGCATCAATAATTTGATCAATACGGGGGAGAGAAAAAGGATCAGCCGGACAAGCCTTGTTTAAATCCGTATAATCCACGCACATACGCCAGGTGTCGTTCTTCTTGAGTACGAGCACCGGGTTAGCTAACCATTCTGGATGAAAGACTTCAACGATGAACCCGGCCGCCAAGAGCCGGGCTACTTCCTCACCAATGGCTTTCCGCCTCTCCTCATTAAACCGCCGGAGGAATTGCCTGACCGGCTTAAATTTGGGATCAACGTTAAGAGTGTGCTCAGCGAGTTCTCTCGGTACACCCGGCATGTCAGAAGGTTTCCATGCAAAGATGTCCCGGTTCTCACGGATGAACTCGATGAGCGCGCCTTCCTATTTGGGATCCAGATTGGCACTGATGCTGAACTGCTTAGATGAGTCACCTGGAACAAAGTCAACAAGTTTAGTCTCATCGGCTGACTTAAATTTCATTACCGGCTCATGCTCCGTGGTTGGCTTTTTCAAAGACGTCATATCTGTCGGGTCAACATTATCCTTGTAAAACTTCAACTCCTCTGTCGCACAAACAGATTCAGCGTAAGCAGCGTCACCTTCCTCACACTCCAAGGCTATCTTTCGGCTGCCATGAACCGTAATGGTCCCATTGTGACCCGGCATCTTGAGCTGCAAATACACGTAACACGGCCGTGCCATGAACTTGGCGTAAGCCGGCCGCCCAAATAAAGCATGGTACGGGCTTCTTATTTTAACCACCTCAAAAGTCAGTTTTTCTGCCCTGTAGTTGTACTCATCTCCAAAGGCTACTTCCAGCTCGATCTTAGCGACTGGATACGCCGACTTACCGGGCACCACCCCATGGAAAACAGTGTTGGACTGGTTGAGATTTTTATCAGTTAATCCCATACGACGGAAGGTCTCATAATAGAGGATGGTGATGCTACTGCCTCCGTCCATGAGCACCTTAGTGAATTTATACCCACCAACTTGAGGAGCCACCACCAAGGCTAGGTGACCTGGATTATCAACCCGAGGAGGGTGATCTTCCCTACTCCATACAATCGGCTGCTCAGACCACCGCAAGTAACGTGGAACCGCCGGCTCAACAGCGTTTACAGCCCTCTTATGAAGCTTCTGGTCTCGCTTGCACAAACTGGTGGTAAACACATGATACTGTCCACCGTTAAGCTGCTTTGGATGGGTCTGGTAACCCCCCTGCTGCTGCTAATTACCCTAGCCAGATTGCTGATTAAAACCCCCTTGAAAATTCTGAGAATTGGAATTTGAGCCGCCGCCCGGGCCATGAAAGCCGCCGACGCCTGATCCGCCGCCCTGCCCATTGTTGCCATTAAAAGCGTTGGAATTTTTGAAGGCTTTCATGATTGCGCAGTCTTTCCATAGATGAGTGGCCGGCTTCTCCCTAGAGCCATGCCTTGGACAGGGCTCATTCAACAACTGCTCAAGCGTCGGGCCTGACCCGCCGGCTCGGGGAGGTGGTCTCCCCTTACGTCGGTGGTTGTTACCCTGCGCATTAGCATTGGCCAAAAACTCCATACTGCCATCAGCCTTACGTTTGTTACCTTCCTGGTTCGCCGGGTTATGCTGAGGGCCCTTGCCATTGCCATTCTTCTTTCCCTTCCCTGTCCTTTCATCATCAGACGCGGGATCCTTGGTACTATCAGAGTCGGTGTACTTGACCAGAGCCGCCATCAGCGTACCCATATCATTGCAATCGCACTTGAGCCGCCCAAGCTTCATCTTCAGGGGCGCGAAACGACAATTTTGCTCCAACATTAAGACTGCAGAGCCGGCATCCATCTTATCAGACGAATGTATTATCTCTTTGACCCGGCGAACCCAATGGGTTGTAGACTCGCCCTCTTGATGCTTGCAGTTAGTCAAATCCACAATTGACATAGATTGCCTACATGTATCTTTGAAGTTTTGGATGAACCGGGCTTTTAGCTCTGCCCATGACCCGATAGAATTAGGCAGCAGTCCTTTCAACCAAGTGCGGGCAGTCCCATCCAACATCATGGTGAAGTATTTGGCCATTGCCGCTTTGCTGACCTCCAGCAACTCCATAGCCATCTCGTAGCTCTCGATCCATGCTCCGGGTTGTAAATCAGCCGTGTAATTAGGTACCTTCCTAGGTCCTTTGAAATCCTTGGGCAGACATTCATTACGGAGAGCCGGCACCAGACAAGGGACACCTCCGGTCCTCGTAGGTATGCCCGCCTCGATAGAAGCCGTCGGATAAACCGGGAGGGGCTGGTAAGCTGTCAGCTGAGCCGCCTGCTCTTGTCGTGCTCTGTCATGGTCTACCGCGTTAAAGGCTCCATTACGAGCCGGGCCGTGGCCAGCGGGCAAGTCACGGCGCCGGACGTTGCTTGAGCCGGTCGCTGAAACCATGTGTCTACTATAACTTGGGCTCCGGTTTGGACGAGGGGTTGAATGAATCCTGTCCCGGCTATATGAATATGCCTCCTGTTGCGCCAGAGCCGTCTGAAGAAGTTCTCTGACCCGGCGGGTTTCGACCGCCGTCGGAGAGTCGCCCTCGACTGGGAGAGCCGCCAGTCGCGCCGCTGCAGCGATCATGTTTTCCAACGGGTTGGCATAATGACCCGGCGGTATTGGCACGTATTGAGGCGGGGTAGTGTTCACACGGGGAGGCCCCATCACTTGCGGCTGAACCGGCGTTCCAGCCCCGGGTGCCGTGGTTTCTGGCGGGTTACTGGGCCCTACACCAAGCGTGTTGAAGAGGTTTCGAGGGTCGTAAACCGGAGGGAGTCGAGATTGAGCATTTTGATGCCTCCTTCTCATGATCTCATTGGATACGTTCTGATCCATTGTGAGCCGGAAAGACTGCGCCTGAATCAGCTGAGTCTGGGCGTCGAGAGCCGCCCGCTCTGCAGCCATCTGATCCCTTCCGCTGCCAGATCTTCCTTGGCTCTTGCTATATCCAGTTTTAACTGTGCCACCTCCGCATCATGTTGAGCTTGATCCGCTGGGACGACCGTAGCGGTTAACAGGGCCGTCATCTTATCTGTCAGATCCATTAGCACCTGAGCCGGCGAGTGCGCAGGGCCCCCTACCCCAGCGGTGGGGTTTTGAACAGGTTGTGCACCGGCCATTAAGATTCCAACCCGGCTGGGCGGCTCAAAGGGGTCCGGAATACTGTCGCTATCGGAACAACCCCTGAGCCTGCCATCTTGAAGTTGATATAACGAGTTGGTCTCATCTGTGGATGACTTGCCGTCAGAGCGAGCGGCCGTCTCATCGCCAGATCCAGATCCTTCAGAGAGTCCTCCATGGACGCATCCCACGAAAGCACGCTTCAAGGCAGGCAGAGTTCGGGCGGGTCTCGCACGCTGAGCCATCTCGATGAGGTCGGCGCAGAGGTCCGGCTCAGGGCCCGGCTCGCCAATCTTGCCAATGAAAATGTGGATTCCGTCGAAGGGGACCCGGTACCCGTACTCGATTGAGCCGGCGTCGGGGCCCCAGCTTGCATCGTCGATGTAGAGCTTGCCGCGACGACTCTTGGTCATCCGGCCCACTGCGTATCCCTTGAGCCCTTCGAAGCTGCCCTTCAAGAACTCAAATCCACTGTGCGCCAGCCCCACGGTGGGCGCCAACTGTCGTGGAATTGTCACGGCAGATGTCCTCGTGCAAGGACTTAGTCGTGGAGCCATCGCAGCTAGGAAGCTTAAAGGGGTTAAACGGGACAAAGGACACGAGGATTATACTGGTTCAGCCCCTTATGCTGAAGGTAAAAGCCTACTCTAGTTGAGGTGGAATTACTTAGGGTTTCGATGACCAGGAGATAAACCGCTCTGCCTGGCTATCGATCTGATCTTACTTGTCCTGAACCTCCGCCGGGTCGTCCCTTTATATAGAAAGGTTAACGCCCAGCGGCTCTCAGAGTCCCGGCCGGCTCATAAACTGTGTCCGGCTTGGACTCTTAACTATTCTTGCCTTACACTACAAGTCATGCCATAACGGCGGTTTACCACTACGGGCCTTAAGTCGCCTCTGGGCCTTAGACCTATTACTAAACCGCCATCCTTAACCTGTCCTTGGGCTTCTGAATGAAGAGCTGTCACAACGTAACCCGGCCCATCTCGAGCGGGTTACACCAGTAGCTATATCCTCAACAAGAAGCGAACACGGTTTGAGTTATGCATGAACGTAAGTAGTTTCAGGATCACTTCTTGATCACTTCTAGCTTCGCGACCGTCGCGTTGCTTCTCTTCTCGCATATATGCTTAGTGCCTGATGCAGCTCCACCTCATTACACCATCCTTTCCTATAAGCTTAAATAGTCTTGATCTCGCGGGTGTGAGATTGCTGAGTCCTCGTGACTCGCAGATTCTACCAAAACAGTTGCAGGTGCCGACGATGCCAGTGCAGATGACGCAACCGAACTCAAGTGGGAGTTCGACGAGGAACGTGGTCGTTACTATGTTTCTTTTCCTGATGATCGTAGTGGAGCCCAGTTGGGACGATCGGGGATCTAGCATTTGGGGTTATCCTATTTTCATTTGGTTTTGACCGTAGTCGGTCTATGTGTGGATTTTGGATGATGTATGAATTAATTTATGTATTGTGTGAAGTGGCGATTGTAAGCCAACTCTCGTTATCCCATTCTTGTTCATTACATGGGATTGTGTGAAGATGACCCTTCTTGCGACAAAACCACAATGCGGTTATGCCTCTAAGTCGTGCCTCGACACGTGGGAGATATAGCCGCATCGTGGGCGTTACAAGTTGGTAATCAGAGCCATCCCCGACTTAGGAGCCCCCTGCTTGATCGAATCGCTGGCGTTGTTGAGTCTAGAATAAAAATGTTTTGAGTCTTAGGATTATATATATCGGAGAGTAGGATTCTTTTTACTCCTCAGTCCCTTCGTCGCTCTGGTGAGGCCTCCTGACGTAGAAGTTTTGACTCTTCTCTCCTCAAATTTCACTAAAAAAAATTTAGGATCACGCGGGTATCTTGGAATCGTTCCGATGGTTTTGTGACGAGAACATTGTTCTTGGTGCCTCCTGACATTTAGGGGTTGTGGCAGTGTCCCGGGGAGTTGAGCTCCGAGGTGTTGTCGTCACAATTTTATCATTGCAGTTCTGGAATACCTGAGTTTCGCCGACATCGAAAATCTCTTTTATGCAGTTGTTGGTGAGATCACCTCGACGCCACCCAGTACTGGGGCGGGAGTTCGGGAGTATTGCCATAACTCGTATAACGGATGCTTTTCGAAGGTTGAGGTACACGATTTCCGAAGGTTTCTTGGTTATGTGTTGACGGATGGATACAGCTGGATCTAGGGATTGCTAGTTTGGGTGATATATTTTGTCTCCCTGTATCCCCAACACCAGATTGCATAACCAGAAAGTTTCGGGAGTTTATAGGTGGGATTCAAGTACCTCTTAGCATTTCTTCCCGCAGATATTTGGTTTGTGATTGGGTATTCCTTACCACTTATTTGTTCCACTCGTACCTTTTTATTTTATTCATCAATCTCTTATCAAGTGGCTTCTCACCTTAATGGAAGTGTGATGATTTACTATGGAATTCATTCGTTCATCCTCGTTCGAATGTTTATTGTGAAGACTATATGTTGCAATTTCTATCCGTTGATTCAACTTGTCTAATTGTCTATCAAGATGCTAACGGTTGTCACCCTCTTCAGGATGGCTCCGCCAACGCGTCAGAATCCGGAACGCAATGAGGGGAGTCAGGCGAACCCTCCGCCTCCGGAGGCATGGCAAGCTATCATGGCAGCCACCAACGCCAATGCTCAGATGATATTTCAACTCTTGCAAGAACGCACCCAAGGGCAAGGTAATCAAGGAAATCAAGGCCAAGTCAACAATCAGCGTCACTTCGCTACCCTCAACCAGTTCCTCGCAAATCAGCCGAAGTCTTTCAGCTACTGTGCCGAGGCCACAGACGCCGGTGATTGGCTCGTGGACATCAACAAGCATTTTGAATGTAGCAATGTCAGGCCTGAGGACTTTGTCAAGTTCGCTTCTTTTCAACTCAAGGATCAAGCTGCCGAGTGGTATCAACAATACAAAGATTCCAGAGGAGGTCGTGTGATTACCTGGGATGATTTCCGCCGAGACTTCAAAGCTCACCACATTCCACAAAGTGTTGTTGAGAGCAAGCGTGAGGAGTTCCGCAATCTCAAGCAAGGCAGCATGTCCGTGTATCAATACAATACCCAGTTTCAGAAACTCGCTCGCTTCGCTAAGCAAGACGTTCCTGATGAAAAGAGCATGATCTATCAATTCAGAGGTGGCCTTAGAGAAGATCTGCAATTGCCTCTCGTGCTTTTTGAGCCGACCAAGTATGATGATTTCTACAATATGGCACTGAAGCAAGAGGCTGCTCAGCTCAAGTGTGAGGCTTCTAAGAAGAGAGTTAGGGACGCAGTTCAGTCTTCTTCTTCCTCACTAGTGGCTGCTAAGCAACAGAAGTTCTGGTTGCCTCCTCCTCCTCCGTTTCGTCAGCCTTTCCAGCAAAAGAACAAAGGTGGCCATGGATCTTCCCACCCACCCAACCCTGGCTATTAGAACAAGTCTCAGAATCAAGCTCCAAAGTCGAATGCTCCTTATCATCGTCCACTCTCAGAGGTGACTTGCAACAAGTGTCAGCAGAAAGGTCACTATGCTAACAAGTGCTTCAATCAAAGGCGTCTTCCGCCTCCTCCTCCTCCTGTGAGATCTTCTAGCAATGCAGTGGTCAAGCATAATCCCAAGTCTGCAAAGGTGAACATGACGAATGCATCTCAAGCGGAGGAATCTACTGATGTGATAATGGGTAATCTCTCAGTTAATGATATTCCTGCAAAAGTTCTTTTTGATACTGGTGCATCTATTTCTTTCATATCAAGACCTTTTGCATCCATGAACAATTTGCATACTGTCGATCTGTCTAAGCCGATAGCGGTTTCCTCTCCGGGCTTGTTCATGAATACCAAAATGATGGCTCCGGATGTTTCTATCAAGATGGGCAACTATAAATTTTTATCTTCTCCAATGGTTCTTGGTGACTCGGATATTGATCCAATTCTCGGGATGGACTGGCTTTCTAAGCACAAGGCTCAACTTGATTGTGCTACCAGGGAAATTCAATTGACACACTCTTCTGAGGATGTGATTATCTATGCCGCTCGTGATGAAACCATTCGGTTGTTTTCTCTCAATGAGAAGGGCGAGTTGAATGCCATCTCTCAGATTCCAGTCGTTTGTGAGTACCAAGATGTCTTTCCAGAAGAGCTTCCGGGTATGCCTCCTCCCCGGCTAGTTGAGTTCGTTATCGATCTAAAGCCTGGCACGGAACCCGTTTGCAAGCGTCCATACAAGCTTGGACCCAAGGAGCTGAAGGAATTGAAGAAACAGCTCGATGAACAAGAGCGTCTGGGTTTGATCAGACCGAGTTCATCTCCATGGGGTTGTGGTGTTCTTTTTGTCTAGAAGAAGGATGGCACAGACCGACTTTGTGTCGACTACCGTCCATTGAACAAGAAGACAATCAAGAACAAGTATCCACTTCCCAACATCAATGAGCTATTCGAGCAACTTAAAGGTGCTAAAGTATTCTCCAAGCTTGACCTTCGTATGGGTTATCATCAGATTCGCATTCATGAAGAAGATATTCCCAAGACAGCATTCAGAACAAGCTTTGGTTCTTACGAATATACTGTCATGTCTTTCGGCCTTGTCAATGCTCCTCCAACATTCTCTCGGATGATGAATTTCATCTTCAACCCCTATACCAATGAATTCGTCCTAGTGTATCTCGATGATATCTTGGTCTTCTCCAAGAATAAGAAGGATCATGCCAAACATTTGCGATTGGTGCTCGACAAGCTCAGAGAGTATCAATTCTATGCGAAGTTTAACAAATGTGAGTTTTGGCTCGATGAAGTTCTTTACCTTGGACATATCATCTCTGCCAAGGGCATCGCTGTTAATCCCGAGAAGGTGTCTGCAATTGTGAATTGGCAACCTCCTCAGAATGTCAAGCAGCTTCGCAGTTTTCTTGGTCTTGCAAGCTATTGCCGAAGATTCGTTGAGAATTTCTCTAAGATTGCAGAGCCTCTTTCCAACCTCCTCCAGAAGCATGTGAAGTATGTCTGGACGCCTGAGTGTGACGTTGCTTTCAACACTCTCAAAGAGAAACTCGTCACAGCTCCTGTCTTAACTCCTTCTGACGAATCCAAGCCATTCGAAGTTTTCTGTGATGCTTCTCTTCAAGGTCTCGGTGCTGTGTTAATGCAAGAGAAGAAAGTTGTGGCCTATACCTCTCGTCAGTTGAAGCCCAACGAAAAGAACTACCCCACTCACGATCTTGAGTTGGCGGCAGTTGTCCATGCATTAATAACATGGATACATCTCTTGTTGGGAAGAAAAGTGGACATATTCACCGATCACAAGAGTCTCAAGTACATCTTCACTCAGCCAAACCTCAACCTCAGGCAAACTCGATGGGTCGAAATGATTCAAGACTACAATCCGAGTACTGAATATACTCCAGGCAAGGCCAATGTCATTGCAGATGCTTTGAGCAGGAAGGCTTATTGCAACAGCTTAATTATCAAGCCATTCCAACCGGACCTTTGCGAAGCTTTCCACAAGCTGAATCTCCAAGTTGTTCCTCAAGGCTTTCTTGCCAACCTCATAGTCTCTCCTACTTTGGAAGATCAAATTCGTGAGGCACAACTCCTGGATACCATGGTGAAGAAGGTGAAACGTGGTATTGATAAGGGTGTTTCCAAATACAAGTGCTATCGCATTGATGACAGAGACACTTTATTCTTTGAGGACCGGATTGTGGTTCCTAAAGGTGATCTAAGGAAACTCATTATGAATTAGGCGCATAATTCTCTTCTTTCCATTCATCCTGGAAGTACGAAGATGTACCATTACCTCAAGCAGTCGTATTGGTGGACTCGAATGAAGCGAGAAATCGCTCAATTCGTGAATGAATGTGATGTCTGTCGAAGAGTGAAAGCAGAACACCAACGACCAGCTGGTCTCCTCCAACCTCTTGCTATCCCAGAATGGATGTTTGATCATATCGAAATGGACTTCGTGACTGGATTTCCAAAGTCCAAGCGCGGAAATGATGCTATCTTCGTTGTCATCGACAAGCTTACAAAAGTGGCTCATTTCCTTCCAATCAAAGAATCTATCACAGCAGCTCAGTTGGCAGAGCTACACACCTCCAGGATTGTCTCCTTGCACGGCATTCCACAATTGATTTCTTCAGATCGTGGAAGCATCTTCACTTCTAAATATAAGCCCAAGTGGAATGCAAGCCTTAATTTGTACTAATAAATGATATAGGTTTGCTATATGTGTAGAATAGGATTTCTTTTTGTTCCCTGGAGAATCTCCTAGATGAGTGGTGCTTGTGAAATTTGGCATGTCTTAGCATGAACCAATTAACAAATGCTATCTTCAGCAGGTGCTTTATTCACTTAAACTAGCCTTCTTTTAGCAAAAACAGTAGGTTAAAGCCTACTGCAAATTTGTTAGAAGCAAAATATTTATAAAGATTACATGCATGCAGTTTACATAGGGCTATCTATTGTTAGAGACCCAGAAAGGTCAAAGTGTGCACAATGGTCGTGGGAGTCGTTGATAAATGATATCCCCTCCGGCCCAAAATAAGTGTCTTCATTTGTACCAGCTTTAGTACAAAGTTGTACTAAACTTAAGACACTTATTTTGGGAAGGGGAGTATCTTGTTATTCATTATTGATGAACTTATGTTATCACATTCAATGAGATTGCCTAATAGTTGTACTTGATCGTTGTGTTTCTAGTTAAAGCACACTGTGACTATCCTCGAGCAGGTGTTGTTTTGTCAAGCTATTGCCCTTGCACCCGTGATAAGGGGATGGTAAGAAGAAGAGGCGCACTATAAATACTTCACTATTTAGATATCGTATATGAAAACATCAAGTAATTATAAAGCATCATTTACGATCCGGTGATCATAGCAGATGACTCTTTCATGTAAGTTGAGTGTTGCTAGAGGGACCTTAATCTTTTTGAGACAAAAAAATAGATGAGGTTTGTCCAAAACTTTGTGAGCTATGAATAGTAGACGGGAAAGGTTGAAATATCTCATGTTGCCATGGTTCCTAAATGTTAGGAGGTAAGCCAATTGCTGCAGTAGGTCCTAAATGGTAATATGTATGGTTCCAAGTGCCTAATTTCACAAGAAATAATTTGCCAGGCAATTGCATAATGCGCTCAACCTTTTGGTTGTGGTATCTTGGAACATTTGTTTAAAGGGAACATAATCTTCCATGTGTTGTTTTTAAGTAATTAATAATAAAAATGGATATACTTCGTGAGATGATCGGCGTTAAGCATAAAAAGGCATCCAAGTGCTATCTATCATTTGCAATGTAGTGCACAATAAAGAGTTCTATGGTTTTGTATCACATTTTTTTTATTTTGTGCATCGGATCTAATAAGTTTTTCTATGTATACATATCGTCGAATTGCAACTTGCTTTATCAAAATACATTGCAATTAAAGTGGATTTAATTTTTTCAAAAGTGGATTTAAATTATTTTTCGTCTATCACTGTCCATTATTTGTATACATGTAAAATTTAACATGTATTATGTTATATATACAAGGTGAAGTATCAAGTAAAAACGCTTGATCAGTAAAAACTGAAAACTATCATCCTAGCCCATCAGATCGAGGACGTACAACAGAGATCGGAGGTGGGAATATGGCCATCCACTTAACAATTGTTTTGCACATAACCCCCCGTGCTTACGTTCTGTCTTGTGAAAGATTTAGCGAACAAGAAAAAAAAGCAAAACGAATCTCGACCCATGCGAGGGCGAGACTTAGCGGCGGCGACTGGACTGCGACTTGGCGGCCTCCATGAAGCCTCGTCTGTGCAGAACGCCATGTCCCCTAGCTCTTCAACGACTCAGTCCTTGAGCCCTCTTCCTCGTCCTCCATCGGCCATGTACACCAGTGCTAGTCCTCTGTCGGCACCGTCCAGCAGCATGAGCGCTCCGCCGCCCGTGATCGTCAGCCCACAAGGACTTCTCTGTACTATACATCCCATTCATTCAGTTACAGAAAAACACCCTTCATCATTCATTTACAGAAACAACAGCTTCGAAGGGCAAGCCGCCGGGAAGGCTGGGCCGCCGAGGAAGGCTGGTCTGCCGAGTTCGCCGTTCACCCCTCGCATGGGCCAGTACCAGTTCGCCTGGGGGCAGCGCCAGGAAGGCTGGGCCGCCGAGGTCGCCGTCGCACGGGGCCATCACGGTGGCCATCGGGTCGCCGTTGCGTGGGGCTATCGCCGCCGCCACTAGTGCGTGTAGGCACTGCCGATTAGCGGTCGCGTCGGGGCCGCGGGCTCTGAGTCGCCGTCGCCAGAGGAGCGGCGCTGCAGTCTGTCACCGTCGAATCGCCGCCGCCTCCAAGTCTCTCTCGCACGGATTGATTTGTGTTTTTCTTTCTGAATCGTTACCAGGCTAGGACGTAAGTGCAGGGGGGTTAGCTGCAAAACTGTGATTAGTGGCTAGTTAGATTTTCATCTTTGTTGTGCACCGTACGTCTTTGATCAGATGGCGTACGACAATTAGTTTTCAGTTTTTACTGAGTAGAGGTTTTCACTTGATACTTCGCCTATACTATATACAACTGGGGCATCTAAAAACATATATGCTACCCGTTAAAAAGCCCGTGGCACACGTAAAAATAAAAACCCGTCGCACACATGGGCATTCTACTGGTCACGAAATATAACGTGGGAAATCATCGGATCTCCCTCCTTTCCTTTCCGCCCAAACCACCCCCTCCCCCCGCCGCCGAGGCCTCCATTCCTCATGGAAGCCGCTGCCGCTGCGAGCCCCGGTAGCTCGTCGCTGGAAGCCGTGGCCACCGCCTTCCGGTCCCGCGTCAACGAGCTCCAGGACCTAGCCCTTGCCCGCAACAGTGAGCTTTCTCTCCTAGCCCAACCCGCTCCCAGAACCCTGGTCTGGACCCCCTAGTGCCGTGGGCCCTGACCCGTCATCTTCCCTGTACGCAGTGTACCCGGCAACGGCGGTGACCGACCTCACCGCCGTGGACACGTCGGTGACGGCCATGGAGGCACAGGTGCAGGCCATCCGCCGCCGCCTGCAGGAGGAGCTCGACGCCATCCCCAAGGCCAAGGTATCGTTGCCAGTTCTCGTGATCTATTGGGTTGCGATCTGTTTCCGAATGCTAATTTCTCTGTTTCTCTGAGAAGCCGGTGTGGTAAATAGCAATCATGTAAAGGGATACTAATATGGTAATTTTGCCATTTTCTTTGGAAGATTTAGGATCGCATGACGTGAGTAGTACTTGTTAAAGTGGTTGTGTCCCTGGGCTTCGGGCCATGGTGGAGGTCATGGATTTGTGGTATACTTGCGACCTCGTCTACCAAGGTTATGGTCAATGGTGAGCCCGGCGACACAATCCTCAACTGCAAGGGACTACGCCAAGGTGACCCCATCTCGCCAATGTTGTTCATACTGACTATGGAGCCGCTTCAGCGATTGTTTAAGTTTGCCGCGAACAGTGGAGTACTCGCGCCCTTGGCGCCGGTGGGCTTAAGGAAGAGACTTTCCATCTTTGCGGATGATGTGGCATTTTTCGTGAAGCCAATCCCTATGGATCTTGCAGTCTGTCGGTGCATCTTTCAGCTGTTTGGGGAAGTGTCAGGCCTAACATGAACAAGTCAGCTGCCTTGCCGATCCGATGTACGGAAGAAGAAATCAACTTGATATGCACACAACTTGGATGCCCTTTGGGTTCATTCCCTATTAAGTACCTTGGCCTACCATTGTCTTTGCGGAAGCAGACCGCACCTCAACTGCAATATCTTGTGGATCAAATGGCGAATAAGTTGCCCAAGTGGAGGGCTGCCCTAATGCCGAAGAGTGGAAGGCTGACCTTGGTACAGTCCGTCCTATGTGCCATGCCAATACATGCGATGATGGCGTTGGACTTGCCCATCAAGACGATCGAAGCTATGATCAAGATATGTAGAGGATTCCTTTGGTGCAGAAGGATGGAAGCGAAGGGTGGAAACTGTGCTGTGGCGTGGGACGCAGTTTGTGCTCCTAAATGGGCAGGTGGCTTAGGATTGCCTAACTTGCGTTGGATGAACGTGGCCATGCAGTCTAGATGGCCATGGCTTAAAAGAACAGATACGGCCAGACCCTGGAATGAGTTCAGCATCAAAGTTCCTAAGGATTCCATGCTCATCTATCAGGCAGCCGCTAGGTGCACCACACATGATGGGCTCACGACACTATTCTGGGAGGACCGTTGGCTACATGGGCAGAGGATACAGGAGATTGCCCCATTGATCTATAGCATTATACCACAAAGGACCAGAACTACAATGATGGTCAGGCAGGCCACCGGCGATGGAGCATGGGCCAGGGACGTGGGTCCGAACCTTGGACCAGAAGCACTGCAGCAATTCTTGTTGCTTTGGCAGAGCGTGAACACTTGGGAAGCTACGGAGAACATGCATGATACAATCTCATGGTCCTGGGAGACAAACGGTCAGTTTTCGGTTCGATCCGCGTATACGGCCAAGTTCTGGGCGAGAGAGGTGACACCCACGGCGGATCCAACTTGGAAATCACGTGCGCCATCACAATGCAAGTTCTTTGCTTGGCTTGCCCTATGAGATCGATGCTGGACCTCGGATCGCCTAGCATGGCGAGGGCTACCGCACCAGGACGCGTGTCCTTTTTGTGACCAGGAGCAGGAAACAATCAACCATCTACTACTCACGTGCGTCTTTGCCAGGACGGTCTGGAATGTGATTTGCGAGGCCCTGGGACGGCCGGACTGGGTGCCGACACAACAGGACATCCTTGCACCTTGGTTATGCAGCAAACGTGGACTGAACAACATGAGCATGAAGGATCTGCGTACCATTCTAGGACTAACAATGCGGGAACTATGGAAGCACAGGAATGCCATTGTCTTTGATGGTGCCCAACCCTCATGTGAGGTGTTGTTGCGTAGAATTAGGCTTGAGGGCTTAGTGTGGGTATCGGCAGGCCTACTAAAAGGGGATGTTAACTCCTTTAGTTGGGTGGCACGGTGGGATAGGCGTGAGGAGTAGAGTGACTTAAAACTTTTGTAACTATGGTGGAGGCATTCTTTTGCCCTTCTTTAATATATGATATGCACACTCGTGCATATTCGAGAAAAAAAAAGTGGTTGTGTACCTATCTCTTGTTCATACCCTCACAGTGGGGATGAGAGGCGCAAAAATGTGGATCGATGGTGATGTTTGCTTACCACAATGGGCTAATCTTGGTCAACCGGCTGTTCTTGTGATGTTTTATTGATTTAAATCATAGGGCATGAATTGGGTTTTATAGATAGTACCAGTTATATATATCTTGTGACATTGGAGAACATATTACCAGGACGTGAGATCAAAATCCAATCTGAGTTCATGTGAGAAGGAGAAATCAGTGAGGTAGTAGAAGAGATACAGGAGGAACAAGAACATATACAGGAAATTTCATCCCATTTATCAGATGGCTTTTTCCTCAGCTGCTGCTGCTTCTGCAGCTTCCAGTAGAGGCATCGGCCCATGTCCGTCTGAATTCCGAGCCACACTCCATGACCACTGAGCCCAATACATATGCGGGATACATATGCAGGATGGGTGTTACATTAGTGCTCCCCGCCAAAACATTGCTTGCCCCCGTGCAGTGGCTTATTCCCCTAGCACTGTCCCGTAGCAGCAAATGTATAGAACTTCTCAGCCTTGAAACTCTGCCACTTCACTTCCTCCAGCTGCAATAAGCGTTGTCACTCTTCCAGAAACAGTTGACTGTATGCCAGGATCCCATGGCATCTGAAATGGTCTTTCAGAAATAATCGACCAGAAGACAGAATCCTATGGCCTGTGCTGATTTTTCATTTCTAAGCAGATCAATGGACATGCATCCTTGCATCTGTCTATTCGCTTTAGCACCTGAAACACCATCAGTTGATAACCTTGTACCCATTGCATAGAATCCTTTGATTCCTATTCTTACTTTCTAAGGTCATGACATTCCCATGCACGCTCTGATATTGCCAACTAACACGCACAAAAACTTGCACCGGTTCACTAGCATCAAATAAGTAAAACTCAACTGCAGACTGGTGGTCGACAACAAAATCGTGTTGGCTGTCCAGTTTGGACTCAGCAGCTACCATGCCTACATATGCTTCAGAGATTTGCCACGTTTTCCCAAGATGTAACCTCTTCATCATGCCAACAGTGCCCACGGCCAGTCTGAATATCTTTCACACTTGTATCTTTATCAAAAAAAAACTGGTCATCTGACTAAACAGTGAAATTTCGAATTACTAAGTGAGGCCAGAACAACCTCCCTTTCATTTCACTCAAGTATTTAGGTCCACTGCTTAGAATTCCACATGCACTTCCCTGTTCTTCTGCTAGTTCATTTGCTATATTTGTGGAAACATGTGCTGGGTGCTAACGGAATATCTACTAGACATAATTTGCATGCGTACAAAATCACGATGATTGCATCATCTCCCAGAATGATGGTAAACAAGGTTCAGACTCAAGCTTTGGTCCAACTCAAGTTGCACTTCCATGAAGCCAACAACCCCACTAAACATGTGTTAAAGCTTGTAAGAACAGTCCGTAAGCAACCATAATTTTACTGCATTGTTGATGTCACAAAAGCAGAGAACTGCCAATAAACATGTCAGGATCAGGATTATCAGCCAAACATTTCTGGTCGACTAGTCTTGATTAGTCGTTCGACTAGTCTAGTTGTCTCAATCTGATTGTCGACTAGCTTCTTCGTGTAGACTAGCTTGTTGAGTCGAGCGGTGGAGCGACTAGTCTGGGTGTTTGAGTCGATCAACTCAATTTGGGAGGGATAAGTGAGCAGCGCTCAGAACGCGGGAGGGAAAAAATTGCAACCCTAGCTTTCCAGGATCGCTCCACAGTGAACCGCCTCACCTGGGACTAGGCTGCCGCCACCGCCCATTGATCCGCTGCTGCCGCTGCCACTCACCACCGCCACCAGCGGTGGCCAGGAGCATTACGACGCTCTCCCTCTGCTGGTTCTGCTCCTCTGCTGGATCCACCCCTCAGCTGTTGTGCTCCTCCCCTTGCTGTTCTCCTATGCTGATGTGATCCTCCTCTGGATCAACTCAATTTTATTGTATATTGTACTGTAATATATGGTATATACTACTTCCTCTGTAAAGAAATATAAGAGTGTTTAGATCACTAAAGTAGTGGATCTAAACACTTATATTTCTTTACAGTGGGAGTACACAATAGGCAGTATTAGTAGTTGAGTACTGTAAGTTGACTACTACAGTACCATGTCGACTAGTCCAGCAGTAGTCTAGACTAGTCATGATTAGTCTATGAGTCTCAACCTCGGCTTGACTCGTCGACTCCTCGATTCGTAATTCTTTCCAGTTATCAAAACAAACACATGAGGCGCCCACCGGACAGCATTCAGAACGAAAAAACCATCCAGGTGATGGAAAACAAGATAGGTGGAATGGAGTCGCCCGCGCCCGCCTCTGGCGACTGTCGGGGCGACGCCCCTGGCGTGACCGCCGCCGCGACGCCGCCGGACTCCCCGCCAGCGCCTTCCGCCTCTGCCCCCCCCCCGCCCCCGACACCCCCCTGTCTGCTCCCTCCGAAGCTTCGGCGTCCCTGGTCTGGGCTGATCTGGCGGAGGACGAAGACGTCGCCGCCGGCCGCCCTGTGGTCTGCCGTGACCGGGTCCCCCCTCCCGCCCCAGCTCGCCCGCCGCCGCTCCGTGCCGCCGGCGGCCTTACCCCCAGGGGTGGGGGTTCGGCTGCCCGTGCGCGAGCGCAGTCCCGTCGAGGAACGAGCTCATCTCGGCCCTCTTCGGGGCAAGGCCTGACCTTGGGGACGGGAGGATCCCGCCGCCGCCGGCGCAAGGCTGGCTGGGGGGTCGCAGGCCGTGCGGACCTGGGCTCTGCCCGGTCGTCGTGGCGGTCTTCGGAAGTCATGGCCGTGGCCGGGGTGGCCGCGCCATTGCCGGAGGCCGCCGGAGGCTTGCCCGTGCCCTCCCACCGCACCCCTTTCAGGCCCTTCATCGCCGCCTTCGGCTCCTCCCGATTTCGTTTCGTCTCCGACCTGCCCTCGCCCCCCGGCGCCGGCGGCGGTGGGGGAAACCCTCGCCGAGTGCCCGTCCCGGCCTCACGTGTTGGGCTGCCCTGGCGTGGGCCGTCCCTTCCGGGCTGGGCCGTCTAGCGCGGCGCCTGCGGCTGGACTGGCCCTGGGCCTGGAGATGCATCGGCCCACGGGGGGTGCCGGCCCATCCCAGGGCCTGCTCCCCCGGCCTGCCCCGCCACGCTCGATCTGGCCTCCACAAGGGTTCCCAGTCCAGCTGCCACGCTCCCCCCGCCCCTCGTTTTCCCCTCGCTCGACATCTCCTCCCTCGCCACCTCGGTCCGCCCCAGCTGCTCCGGTCCTCCCCCCCCCCCCCGCTCTCGGCCCCGTCCCCTCGCCGGAGATGACGCGCGAGTGGGGGGACAACGCCGGCCGGCCCAAGCGTAGCTTGGACGACCGCCGCGCCCAGCCCTGCTCGTCGCCCGAGGGCCTCCGCCGGGAGGCTGATCTGCGCCGCGAGCTGGACTCCAGGGACCCGTGCCGCTCTCCTCCCCGCGAGTCTCGGTGCTCCCCCGGCCGTGACAGCCGCCGCTCCTCGCCCCGCGACGATCGCCGGGACCGTCCCCGGTCTCCCGCGGCTGAGGCGTGGCGCTCTGACCGACGGCGGTCCCCCTCGCCGGAGCGGCGCCGGGCCCTTTCCCCGTCCCCGACCCGCACCTCCGCTCAGCTTGCTGCCAACGCGCCCTTGCGCCGCTATCAACCCCCCACAACCAGCCCAGTTTCCCTCTTGCCAATGGAGGCAATGGGGGGCGAGGGCGTCAGGGCGCGAAGAAGAAGAAGAAGCAGGGTCCGGCTCGCCCCCCTGCTGCGCCGGCCCCCTCCCCCGCGACCTCGGCGTTGGCCGATGTTGTTGCTACCCGTGACCCGCCCCCTTGCTTCAACTGCGGGATCGCGGGCCATTACCAAGTTGAGTGCACCAACCCTCCGATGTGTTACCTCTGCAAGGATACTGGGCACCCAGCGGCCCTGTGCCCGGACCGTCCGCTGACTGATGAGCTCATGATGTATGGCCATGGCATCGAGGGCCTCGGGTTCTTTCACATCGAGGTGGAGGATTTACCACCCCCTCCCCGTCGCTCTAGGCGATCGTCACCGTCGTGGGGGTGGGTGTTGCTTCCCCGGAGATGATTGAGGCTGAGCTCAACCACCTGTGCCGGCGTGTGGGACTGGCAGGTGACTCCGACCTCTGCCAGTTCTTTCACCGTGGTCTTCCCGGACGCCATCAGCTTGGGCCTCTGCACTCGCAGCGACGACATCACCTTGGCCCTGAACAAGCTTGTGGTCAACATCTCTGACCCTAAGGTCGACCCCAAGGCGGTCGCGGTCCTGGATACTGCTTGGATCCTCATCGCCGGGCTACCTGACGTCGCCCGGTCCGAGCGGGTCATTCGCAGTATGTCCAAGATCCTTGGCAAGGTGGTGGTGGCGGACGAGCTCGCCCTCCGCAAAGAGGAGGAGGTCCGGGTCAAGGTCAAGTGCCTTGACTCCGACAAGCTCCTTGTCACCGTTCACGTCTTCTTCAACGACCTGGGATTTGACCTCAAGATCTCCCCCGAGCCTCCCAACCACGTCGGGTGCCCACGCTTCTTTGATGATGGGCACTTTGGAGGTGGGGGCACGGACCGGCATGACGACTCCCACTACCGCCGCCCGCGCCCCTCCCGCCTCGAGGATCCGGACGACGACGACGAGCGCTCGGGCCGCAGCCGCTCTCCCTCGCGTGATCCACCTCCGAGCCATGGGGGGGGGGGGGCGGGCGCTGGCTCTGGCCGCTCGCGTGGGCTGACCCTTGCTGAGTCTGCTCCCACGGTGTTGCCGGCGGCCTCTCCCTCCTCCTCAGCTGAGATGAGTGACATCTCCAGCGTCGGCCTCCTCGTCGCTCCGCCCTCCTCGCCACGCTCGCCTTGCTCCACCCCTGCGCTCGGCTCCCCGCCTTCGACCCTGGAGGCGCTTCCCCTGGCCCTGGCGGATCCCTCGTCGGACGAGCTTCCCTCCGGCGAGCCCCTTTGCTTGGCTCCCTTGAGGACGCATCGGCGCTGCCCGCTGCCGCCTCCCCAGAAGCTGCCGTTACGGCGACGCCGGAGGATAGCCCGCCGGCCCCGGACCCGCTCCCCCCGCCCTGCCAGGGTCCGACGCCTGCTTGGAGCCCTCGACGACTGCTTCTCCGACCACTCTGCCCCTGGGGGCTGCTGCGGACGTGGCCACCCCCGTCACCTCCCACCCGCCCCGGACGGTGCCGTACGCACGCCGGACTTGGGCCTCGTCGACTCCGGTGACTGCCTCCCGCCGCAGTGCCCGTCTCGACGCGGACCGCCCAGCTAGAGGCCCGGCGCTGTCCATCTCCGAGCGCGCTGAGATCCGGGCCGCGGCCCGAAACCTCGAGTCAGGTGCGATCGACATCCCACCCAGTTCTTCCAGTTGCTCGTTTTCTGCTCTTGAGGCTGTCCCTCTGGGCCACCTCGCCAAGGTGGCCGCGGACTCGTCCGTCGTTTTCAGGGGTGAGGTTGGACCCCCCTTAGAGCAGATTGCTGCTATGCAGGCCCGGGAAATCCTTGATGGGAAACTCGCTGAGACCCGGGCCCGTCTCCTCCGCACTCCGGCACCCCAGCCCCCCGCGCTGGAAATCCGTGGCCGCACCCGCTCCCGCACTGCGGCGCTCAGGGCTAGTAGCGCCTCCTCTGTTTTGGGGTCAAGCAGCCCCTCGATGGGGGTTTAGATGCGGGTCCTCTTTTGGAACATCCGCGGCTTCGGCCATGACGGCCGGCGTCGCCAGCTCGTTGAGTACATGCGTGACGAGCACATTGACATCATCGCCATTCAGGAAACCATGTGCACGGAATTTTCTCTCCTCGAGTGAGAGCGTCTTAGCCCCACCTCTTCGCCTGGCACTGGCTCCCTTCTAGTGGGACCACGGGGCACTCGGGAGGCATCCTTTTAGGTGTGAAGGATGCCACCTTTGAGGTTGGCGGTATGGACCGGGGCGAGTTTTTCGTTAGCATGGAGCTCTTCGAAAGGGCGCTCAACTTCAAGTGGGAGGTTGTCATTGTCTATGGACCGGCGGACCACCGCCGCTCCCCGACCTTCCTCGAAGAGCTACACGGAAGGTCTCCGCCTCCACCTTCCCGGTGGTTGTTGGAGGTGATTTCAACCTCATCCGCTCTCCCGATGAGAAGAATAACGACCGAATCAACCGCCCTAGGATGCAGATGTTCAACGACTGCATCGCGGATCTCGGCCTACGCGAGCTTGAGCGGACGGGTTCCAGATTTACCTGGACTAACCGCCAAGCCGACCCGACGCGGTCCGTCCTGGACCGCGTCCTAGTCTCCCCGGAATGGGAACTTAGATGCCCCTTGGCTTCGCTCCGTGCGATTACCCGGATTGGGTCGGACCACGTCCCTCTCCTCCTCTCCACCGCCGACGAACGCCCTCCCACCCCGCCTCGCTTTAGGTTCGAGCTCTTCTGGCTCAACCAAGCGGGCTTCAGGGAGGCGGTCGCGGCCAAGTGGACCTCTGCGCGCTCCTCCCCCCACCGGTCCATGTCGGCTGTGGACTCTTGGCAGTTTTGCGCCAAGCTCGGCCGCCAATTTATGAAGGGGTGGGGCGCTAACCTTGGCAGGGACCTCCGCGAACGCAAAAAAGCCCTCCTATCTGCCATCCAGGCCTTGGACTCCCGCGCGGACACTTCCGGGATCTCCTCGGATGAGTGGATGTTGCGATATGATCTTGAGGATCAGCTCGCCACCATCTATACGGATGAAGAAGCATACTGGAGGCTCCGCGGTACCCAACGATGGGTGCTGCGGGCGACGCTAATACGGCATACTTCCAGGCGATCGCGAATGGGCGGCGACGTCGGAACTCCATCCACTGTTTGTGGGATGGTGATTCCCAGCTCGTCCGCCCCTCGGACATCCGGGCACATGTAGATGGCTTCTACAAAGCCCTTTTCTCACCCACCCTTCGGGGTGGGGTCGCTCTGGCAACCGACATCTGGTCGGGCACCCAGCTTGTGTCTGATGCGGACAATGCCGCCTTAGTTGCCCCGTTCTCCGAGGAGGAGGTCCTCGCGGTGATTAAGGGCATGAACGCCTCCTCGGCGCCGGGGCCGGGTGGACTGCCAGTGTCCTTTTTTAAAGCATTCTGGCAGACCATCAAACCTGAGGCCATGGCTCTCTTCGACGAGTTTTTCTTGGGGACCATGGATCTTGGGCGCCTGAACTATGGGGTCGTCACTCTTATCCCCAAAGTTCCGGGCGCGACGGACATCCGCCAATTCCGACCTATCACTGTGATCAATGTGATATTCCGGATCCTGGCCAAAGGGTACGCCAATAGGGTGACCCTGGTAGCCAACTCGATCACTCACCCCAATCAGTCGGCTTTCATTCAGGGCCGTTTTATCCTGGATGGGGTGTTGGTCTTCCACGAGGTCCTTCATGAAGTCCGCTCCAAGCACCAACTGGCGGTCTTCCTGAAGCTCGACTTCCATAAAGCCTATGACACTGTTCATCGGCCCTTCCTTTGGGAAGTATTACTCCGCAAGGGCTTTGATGACCGTTGGGTGACCAGAGTTTTGCAGCTTGTCTCCTGCGGTCGGACCGCTATTAACATTAATGGTGAGATTGGCCCCTTCTTCCCCACGCTATGTGGGGTTCGCCAAGGCGACCCTTCCTCACCGTTCCTGTTCAACATGGTGGTTGACGCCCTTGCGGCCATTCTTGACAAGGCCAAATCGGCCGGTCACATTCACGGCGTGGTCCCACACCTAGTAGGACGCGGGTGGGGTCTCCCTCCTCCAATATGCCGACGACACCATAATAATGGTTGAGGGCTCCGCGTCCGATATTGCCAACCTGAAGTTTCTCCTCCTATGCTTCCAACAGATGTCCGGTCTTACCATCAACTTCGATAAAAGCGAAGTGATGGTTCTGGGATTCCCCCCGGAGGAGGCCCGGGGCATTGTGGACCGGCTTAACTGCCGCTTGGGTTCTTTCCCCATGACTTATCTGGGGATCCCCATTAGTGACTCGCGCCTCACCGTAGCGGACCTCCGCCCTTCCGTGACCCGAATGCAACACCGGGTCGAGCCCTGGAAGGGCCGATGGCTCTCGAAGGCGGCGAGGGTAATCCTCATCAACTCCTCGCTGGCTAGCCTCCTCTGGTTCCTCATGAGCTTCTATAGCCTCCATGAGACGCTTCACCAGGAGGTGGCCAAATATCAGTCCAGGTTCTTCTGGGCTGGCGAGGGGGACAAGCAAAAATACCATATGGTGAGCTGGCCTGACATTTGCAAACCCAAGGACCAAGGAGGTCTGGGGATCTTGTCTTCCCGTCGCATGAACATTGCTCTCCTGACCGGATGGCTATGGCGTATCGCCAACGGGGAGGGCGGCCTCTGGCTTACCATCATCCAGAATAAGTATCTCCGGGGCCAACCTCTAGCTTTCTGCCAGCGCTCTGGGGGATCCCAGTTTTGGCAAGCTGTGATTCAGCTTCTTCCCGTGCTCCGTCTACATGAAGAACATAAGCCAGATGACGGAACGCAGAGACCTAGGATGTAGAAGATCATAACATGAGCGATTCGGCAGATTTGGATTCCTTTCCTATATATCCACTCATGTGGTACTTTGGCACGTCCATCTCTGTGGGTTCCGGGTCATCGACCCTGTTTTGGTTCGACCGCTGGCTTGGGGATTCCCCTCTGGCTGCCTGCTTCCCGGGCTTATTTGCCATTGTGGCTGACCCCCGGATTTCCGTCGAGAGGGCCCTTATTGACTTAGGGCGTCTTGCCTTTCGGCGCCCCTTTGGCCCCCAGGAGGTTGACGCGTGGGACGCCCTTCTACATGACATCGCTCTCTTGCCGATGGATGTAGAGGGCGCCGCTGACTCCATGACGTGGCGCCTGGAGCCCTCGGGATGCTTCTCCACGAAGTCTCTGTACGCTGCCATCGCCCTCTCGCTGGCCCATGAGCCCTTTAGCTTGATCCGGGACATTCGCCTCCCCCTGAAGATCCGGATATTCCTCTGGCAGTGGATCCGGGGACGTCTCCCCTCTGGGGTTGAAGTCCGCAAGCGCAATGGCCCTGGGGACGGGATGTGTCCCCTGTGCGCCACGGTTGAGGATTCGAACCACATTTTCTTCAACTGCTCCACGGCCCAGTTCCTGTGGTCGTGCTTCCGTGAAACGGTCGGCGGACAATGGTGCAATACCAACTTCCCCGACTTACTCGCGGAGATCCATGCCTCCTCCCCGCGTTACCGCCATATTAGATGGCTGTGCATTGGGATCCTCGCGTGGACGCTTTGGAATATTCGCAACAAGCTTGTTATTCAGAAAGTGCCTCTGCGACGTGCGACTGACGCGATCTTCAAAATGTGTGGCTATTTGCAGCTCTGGCGGCCGCTTAGCCGCCCCCAGGACCGGAGCGTCATCAACACCCTCCTCACCGACCTTCGATCGATGGCCTTCCGCATGGCGCCCCCGCTTCCGCCACCGCCGCCGGAGCCTGATTAGGCATGCTTCGTTTGTGGCAGTCTTTGTGTGTGTCCTTTTGTTCTTAGGGCTTGTTGAGCTGTGCCCTCAGCATTAACCCTACTGCTACCTTATCTGTGTGTGTGTGACTTTGAGTGTGTCTTTGTGTGTGTGAACATTGTTGGATGTTTGGCTCGGGCGGTTTGCTTTATATATAAAGCGGGGCGAAAGCCTTTTTCGGTAAACAAACACATGACACCAGACTAAAGCCCCCAAGACAGTATTTCCCTGAACAACTGCTATATCTGACATTCTCTTGGGATCACCGTTATTGTGGCAGGCCATCGTGGCTCCACCTTCGAACCACCCGCGCTCAACTCACATCATACGTCACACTGTCAGAATTCTTGGCGAGTGGCTCCACTCTTGTACCGCCCATGCTCATCTCACATGACATGGATTGCTGTTGATAAGCATGATGTGTCCCAAAATCTCGTGGAGTTTCCCAATCCCACACAGCATTCTTTAGAGAAACCTCCCCGAATACCTGGCAGTTAGCAACTGCATTGCCTCCCTTGTTGCCTAACACATCAAACGTCCCATCGAACACTTGCACACTTGACCACCGGGAAGAGTGGGTGTGGTTCTGGCTGGGCATCAGACAGGTGATGGACTGGATGACGACCCATGACCAATGAGCCCAGTACATAGGCAGGTGCTACAAGCGCATGGCTGATATTTTATTTATTGAGGGCTAATTTTTTGCTTGCCCCGAGCTTCCCTGAACCTAATTTTGTTCAATATGTTGTCGAAAGACATTGCTACTTCTCATTGTGGCTTCCTCAAATGCTGATGCAGAAACTAGTGGAGAAGTCCTTGAAGCAACAGCAGAAGTTGCAGCATATGCTTGCAAACATGCCACCTGGGATGCGTGAGGATATCGTTGCTACTCCTCTGGAACAAAGCTTGTCAGATTACTTGATGCTATTACCTATATCTGTTGTCTTTACCTTCATTTGATGACAAGAATCATGCTGTTTACGTTACAGGATGTTGCCCGAGTGCTTTAATTTTAACACAGCTGTTCCAGAATGTCTGGACTCTGATTTTAAGATTAAGGAAGAGCCAGTTGCAGCTCCCAAAGTAAATATTTATTTATGTGTTGCACCATTCACTGATCTTAGCTACAATTGTTTCAGCAGGAGTTTTTCTTTTTCTTTGAACTAATGCTTCTTTTGTTGCTGCGAAGAAGGGGAAAGGTTCAGCACCTCGTTGGTATATATCCACTGAGGAGCTTGATTCATTATCATCGTGAGTCCTCAGTTGCACTTGTAGCTTCAGTTCATTATCACTGCTGCATATAACCGCAGCATCCACTTCTGATTATCTGCTTCTGGTTAAGAGGCTCTTTCATACTTGTAATCTGTCTGCAAGAGAGCTTCTGATATATACATGCAAGTGCTACTTCTTTCAGCACCACGCTGCATACTGATGTGTGCATGGTTCTCCTTTTCCTTTCTGTACAAATACTAAGAGTTGTGGTAGGAGCTAGGGCCCTACCGGATCTAGGGCGTAGGTTGTAGGGGAAGGAGGGGGAAGGACGAGGGCTGGTGTGCGACGGCCGGCCGCGTGGCGCCGTCCTTGCGACGGGAGCAGCGGCGGCGAAGGCAGGAGGCGGCTAGGGTTTAGGTCTCCCGGCTCCCTAAGGGAAGCCGAGCAAATATTGATTGCTTCTTGCTTCCTTAGATTGACACATCTCCTCTCCTTATATAGAGAGGTTTACTTGACTCCTAAGCAAACGATCCTAATACGATAAGATAATTGGGCTAAGCCCCTAATAATGATTAAGATACTTGGGCCATAACCCACTGGGCTAAGCCCCTAATATGCTGGTCATAACACTTCTCCCCGCCTGCACAAACAGCTCGTCCTCGAGCTGTAAGGTGGGGAAGCGCTTGCTGAACTCCTCGAGGTGATCAACCAGCGTCAAACACCTTTGCGACAGTTGGGGCGGCAAGGTCGGCAGCGACAGCGTCCTCCGGAATGTAGTCTGCAACCTCCAGGTAGAAGAGTCGCGGGCAGGCGTGGCTGGGCGTGTAGGGCTCGTCGCAGTTGAAGCACAACCCTTGGCGGCGACGCTCGAGTAGCTCAGCCGAGGTGAGCCGGCGGAACGGGCGCGCCGCGGTCGCGGTGGGAGGTGCCGCGGAAGCCTGAGCAGGCTGACCCTGCGCGGGATCTGGCCAGGGTAGCGACCCAGCGGCCCGGGACGGTGATTCCTGCTGGACGGCCACCGCGCGACGCTCGAACGCGCAGGGGTAGTACATGGCCGTCTGGAGATCCTGGGGTCCCCGAAGCTCCACGTCCACGCGGATGTGATCCGGAAGTCCACCGACAAAGAGGTCGGCCCGCTGCTGCGCCGTCACGCCCGACGCGTGGCATGCCAGGGTCTGGAAACGGTCGGCGAAGTCCTGAACCGTGGAGGTGAAGGGAAGGCAGCCTAGCTCCACCAGGCGGCTCCCGCGGATCGGGGGCCCAAAACGAAGGAGGCAGAGCTCACGGAAGCGCTCCCAAGGGGGCATGCTGCCCTCGTCCTGCTCGAGGGCGTAGTACCAGGTCTGGGCTGCACCGCGGAGGTGGTAGGATGCCAGCCAAGTGCACTCCGACGCGAGCATGCACTGGCCACGGAAAAACTGCTCACACTGGTTGAGCCAGTTAAGCGGGTCCTCCGTGCCGTCATAAGTGGCGAAGTCGATCTTGGCGAACCGTGGTGGCGTCTGGGTCGGCGCGCCATGGCCGACCGGCTCGGCGGTGCGGAGCAGTGGTGATGACGGCGCCCGGTCAACGGTGGGGAGGCCATCATAGGCCCCCGCGGAGCCGGACGAGGCCCCAGACTGCAGCGTGGGTACCGGTGGGTCCCTAGCCTCCGTGTAAACTGGCGGTGGCGACGTCCCGGTTAGCCAGGCCGGGATCGGGGACGGTGACGGCGGAAACTGGACCTGCTGGATCGGGAGGCCTCCCGGTGTGGACTGGCCCAGTCCGGAGCTGGGTGCCGCCGGTGGGAGCTGGACCGGCGCGGGCGGCGCGGTTGGCGCGGCTGGGGGCGGCGCGGGCCAGTGCGGCCACTGCGCGGCTGGGGCGGGCGCGGGAGGCGCCGAGAGAACCGGCGCGGGCCACTGCGGCCAGGACGGCACTGGGGCGGGCGGTGGCTGGAGCGACGGATGGGCCCCGGCGATCGCCGCGGGTACCGAGTACCAGGGCAGGTGCAGCAGCGGCGGAGGCGGCCCGCTGGGGTGCCCTGCCTGGAACGGCAGCAGCGGTGGCCCGCCAATTGCAGGCATGCCCTGGGACGGCCTCGGCAGCGCGGGGTGGCCGTAGGCGGCGGTAGTCGCAGCCGGCGGAGGTGCGTGCGGTCCGGCCAGGTACAGGTGGATGCCCTGGACGGCCGTCACGAGATCCCGCAAGATGCTGGTGACTTCTTCCGGCGTGAAAACGGCGGTTGTCGGCGCAGCGGAGGTGACCGGGGCCGGCGGCGTGGGGGAACCAGCGGTGGTGACGGTGACCGGGGCCGGCGGCGTTGGGGAACCGGCGGTGGTCATCGGTGCGGTGGTGATGATTGGCAGCGGCGGCGTTGGCGTTCACGAAGACATGATCGAGCCCGAGTCTCTAGATACCAAATTGGTAGGAGCTAGGGCCCTACCGGATCTAGGGCGTAGGTTGTAGGGGAAGGAGGGGGAAGGACGAGGGCTGGTGCGCGGCGGCCGGCGGCGTGGCGCCGTCCTTGCGACGGGAGCAGTGGCGGCGAAGGCAGGAGGCGGCTAGGGTTTAGGTCTCCCGGCTCCCTAAGGGAAGCCGAGCAAATATTGATTGCTTCTTGCTTCCTTAGATTGATACATCTCCTCTCCTTATATAAAGAGGTTTACTTGACTCCTAAGCAAACGATCCTAATACGATAAGATAATTGGGCTAAGCCCCTAATAATGATTAAGATACTTGGGCCATAACCCACTGGGCTAAGCCCCTAATATGCTGGTCATAACAAGTTGCTAGCTGAATGTTGTGTGATTCACGCAGAGCGAAGACATGGGATGGTGTTGATGAATCTGCTCTGTCAAATCTGCTTTGTTTGCATAGCATAATCTTTCTGCTGCCTGTAGGCCTCACATGTACCGAGGAAGGAATTTGGTTTATTGTTGTCATCCAGTCACCAAGGTCACGACATGTCTGAGTATTAAATTGACCCATGTTAAAACTCAAAAGAGGGTTTCAGGCTAATTTGCTAAAATATAATAGCTACAGTGCAGATGCCAATGGAAACATATAATATTCTTTAGTGGACATGCAAATTCTCTTTCCCTCATCTCAGATGACAGTGATTAAAATGTAATACTAGCTTTCTTTAATAGGATATCCCATTTTGTTACTACAGGTACATGAGGGGGAGGCTAACATTGGAGAAGGTTAACATTTCGATAAACGAGGTGGCTACATATGCAGATGCTAATGCTCATCTTGTTGCATGTCCTAAGAAAAAGGTTTCCCTTTTGTACCCCAACTTGTCGCTGATAAATAATTATTTCTAGTTCTCAACCACTCTAAATTTTCTTGCAGTTATCAGAAGACACATGGGAAAAAGCTTTGGTAAGTTCTCAGCATTGCTGTTAATCTGATTTTCTCATGTAGAAAATCATATCGTGATTTCTGCTTAGGAACTAAGGGACATAGCTGCCACTGAGGCAGTGAAGGGGAAGCATTTCTTCCTGGAAGCTGATATAAAGGGGCCTGGGCTAAAACTTGATCACACAGGCAAAGCTATCCTTACCGTGAGTATTTGCTGCTTTAACCACTTGGGTTGAAACCTTATAGATTATTTTTATTCTTTATAATCACAGAAGAATCAAAATCATGAATTGTTTTGCTACTGCAATTGTTCTTCTGATTATTGTTTCCATAGTTCAAATAAGTACCTGAAAAATAACCAGCAAGTACACTGACAAATTCCGGTAGTCATTGATCATGATGAAAAGAAAATTCTACTCTGAAATAAACATCTATTTAAGTTGCATGCACTTTTTCTTTCTCGCTTCATACAAACTTCATGCGCATGAATATGTTAAAAATAGTTTGAAAAGATGGATATGTTAGATCAACTACAAACATATCTGTTTGACACAAAAACCTGCTAATTATAATATGTTCTTTTCTGTCTGTAGCTTAATACATTTTCTTCTGTTAATTCATCATCCACTGTTAACCAGGTCCTTCGCCATCTTGGCCGCGTCCATGAAACCCGGATTGGGCATCATCGGGTCTTCATACTTTCAAAACAATGCTGAATGAAGGGGTTGTTATAAGCATTAAGATTTGATGTGGTATATGGCCGGGGCCACGCATTCTTGCAGCCTGTTTGTTACGGCCTAGTTTGGTTTGCAATTGTAGTAGCCTTGGTGTAATTTCCGACGAATGATTGATTCAGTTGTAATACGTTTGTTTCTTCATTTTTTTATGGGAGTTCGTTCCTTCTCCTTTGTACAAGGACATGCTAAGCTTTTGCGTGTTCTTAGACAACAAGGTCAACAACCCCCCTAAAAGAAACTACACTGGCTGAACATGATTCTGGGCTGTCGGATCGAACATGGATGGTACATATTGCAATGGAGGGATCTCAGGCTCTTAATATGGTCGGTTGCGATGTTTTTCACTTGCAGGATTAACTCTTTTTTCCCTCAGTTGGTTATTATGGTCCGTTGTTTCATTTTGGGTTTGTCTAATTATGTCCTTATGGTTTCCTTTTTCCATTTGTATATCTTTTGGGCTGCTTTTGCAGATGATATTTGTTCTGAAACGAGTGGAGCTATCAGGTGTGCGGTTTCGGCCAGCTGATGGCCGTTGTGTGAGTCTCTTGGAAGCTCTTTTATCACGTTGAAACAGTGGACTTGCTGCTACTATAATGCTCACATGAGCAGACCCATGAAGCTCTCTAGCTCAGCTTGGCTCCTTGCTCAATTAATTTTCCGCTCGCTCCAACCAAATATCATATTTTTCTATTTGAAGCAGTTCATTAAATTAAAAAAATCATGTATTTTAAGAAATCATAGATATTTAAAAAATGTTGCAAGTAAAAAGAATATGGGGCTAGACCCGGTTTCGGCCGATCTTTTATGATTGGAGTGGAATCCCGCGAAGAACACGAAGAACACGGGGAAGAACGGCGAGAAATCACAAGAGAAAACACTTAAGAACAAGTCCAATCACGCATCCACTAGACTAAAAACACACGAGATCCGCAAGGTACATGAACAACAAAGGAAAAGATATAAGGTAGAGTTCATCCCAAATACAAGAGGAGATGAGGTCTTGATGATCTAGATGATCCTTCCCTAGATGGGGTCTTGAATCCACTAGGGATCTTCTTCAAAGGAGGTCTTGAACTCCAATGGAGTGATGTCTCTCTCTCAAGACTAGAGGCAGGAGTATAGCACAACTACGATGAGCTATCACATTGCTAACCCTAACTAGAGGAAGGGGGAGGAGTATATATAGGCTAGTCCACGAAGGGGTAAGTGAGGAGGGGATACATGGGCCTCTGGCCTGGCTGTGCACGCAAGTGCCGGACGTCCGGTGGCTCGCGGAGGTCCGGACGTCTGGAGGGCGTCGGACTTCCGACGTTTTGGCTGTGGATAGGTGGCACCAAATTTTTGGTGGGCGTCGGATGTACGGAGGTTGTCGGTCGTCCGACCGCTGTAGACATGGCAGCTACTGTCCTTCTGGTCGGCTGGGCGTGGGCGCGTTGGACGTCCGGAGGCGCTCGGTCGTCCGGGCGCTGTAGAGTGTCGGACGTCCGGTGTCTTCCGGTCGTCTGGCCGCTGTAGTGTCGGATGTCCGGTGTCTTCCGGTCGTCCGGCCGCTGTAGACTCCGCAGCTCTGTCTTTGCTTCCAAGTTTCCCTCGCGGATGGTGTAGGTTGTGACGCCCCCGATTCAATCGTACACTAATCATGCACGCAAATGTGTACGATCAAGATCAGGGACTCACGGGAAGATATCACAACACAACTCTACAACATAAATAAGTCATACAAGCATCATAATACAAGCCAAGGGCCTCGAGGGCTCGAATACAATTGCTCGATCATAGACGAGTCAGCGGAAGCAACAATATCTGAGTACAGACATAAGTTAAACAAGTTTGCCTTAAGAAGGCTAGCACAAAAGTAGCAACGATCGAAAAGGCAAGGCCTCCTGCCTGGGACCTCCTAACTACTCCTCGAAGCCGAACTCCATGTAGAATCATCCTCGGGATCTCTAGCTCCTGGACTCCAGCATCTGGTTGCGACAACCAGGTATAGAAAGGGGAAAAGAGGGAGAAAAGCAACCGTGAGTACTCATCCAAAGTACTCGCAAGAAAGGAGCTACACTACATATGCATGGGTATATGTGTAAAGGACCATATCGGTGGACTGAACTGCAAAATGCCAGAATAAGGGGGGATAGCTAGTCCTGTCGAAGACTACGCTTCTGGCCACCTCCATCTTGTCGCATGTAGAAGAGAGTAGATGGTAAGTTCACCAAGTAGCATCGCATAGCATAATCCTACCCGGCGATCCCCTCCTCGTCGCCCTGTTAGAGAGCGATCACGGGGTTGTATCTGGCACTTGGAAGGGTGTGTTTTATTAAGTATCCAGTCCTAGTTGTCATAAGGTCAAGGTACAACTCCGGGTCGTCCTTTTACCGAGGGACACGGCTATTCGAATAGATAAACTTCCCTGCAGGGGTGCACCACATAACCCAACACGCTCGATCCCATTTGGCCGGACACACTTTTCTGGGTCATGCCCGGCCGCGGAAGATCAACACGTCACAGCCCCACCTAGGCTCAACAGAGAGGTCAACACGCCGGTCTAAATCCTATGCGCGCAAGGGTCTGGGCCCATCGCCCATTGCACACCTGCACGTTGCGTACGCGGCCGGAAGCAGACCTAGCCTAGCAGGCGTTCCAGTCCAATCCGGCGCGCGCCGCTCCGTCGCTGACGTCAAGAAGAGCTTCGGCTGATACCACGACGTCGAGTGCCCATAACTGTTCCTGCGTAGTTGGTTAGTGCGTATAGACCAAATGGCCAGACTCAGATCAAATACCAAGATCTCGTTAAGCGTGTTAAGTATCCGCGAACGCCGAGCAGGGCCAGGCCCACCTCTCTCCTAGGTAGTCTCAACCTGCCTTGTCGCTCCGCCATAAAGTAATAGTCGGGGGCCGTCAGGAACCCAGGCCCACCTCTACCGGGATGGAGCCACCTGTCCTTTCAGCCCCCTCATCAGAATCACTTGCGGGTACTCAACGAGCCGACCCGACTTTAGTCACCACATGTGTCATGTATATAAAGTATATAGTATATACCCGTGATCACCTCCCGAAGTGATCACGGCCCAGTAGTATAGCATGGCAGACGGACAAGAGTGTAGGGCCACTGATGGAACACTACCATCCTATACTAAGCAGTAGGATAGCATGTAAGGGTAACAACTGTAGCAACAATGACAGGCTATGCATCAGTATAGGATTAACTGAAAGCAGTAACATGCTACACTACTCTAATGCAAGCAGTATAGAGAAGAATAGGCGATATCTGGTGATCAAGGGGGGGGGGCTTGCCTGGTTGCTTTGGCAAGGAAGGGTCGTCAACTCCGTAGTCGAACTGGGGCCACCGGCAGTCTCGGGGTCTATCGAAAAGAAGTAACGGAGGGGGAACACAATAAATAACAAAGCAATCAAAGCATCACAAAGCGTAACATGGCAATACGCGGTGCTAGGTGTGCCCTAACGCGGTAGTAGGTGATACCGACGAAGGGGGGAAACATCCGGGAAAGTATCCCCGGCGTTTCGCATTTTCGAACAGATGAACCGGAGGGGGAAAGTTGCATGTTCGCTATGCTAGGGATGTGTGGTGGACGTACGAGCTACGTATTCAGATTCGTCTCGTCGTTCTGAGCAACTTTCATGTACAAAGTTTTTCCATCCGAGTTACGGATTATTTTATATTCATTTTTAAAGATTTAAATCAATTTATAAATTATTATTATTAATTTAATCCGAAAATGGCATTACTGCATCAGCATGACGTCAGCATGACGTCATCAGTCAACAGAGGTGTTGACTGGATTAGGCTGACGTGTGGGTCCCATCTGTCATTGACACATTGCCCTAACTAACAGATTAGTTAGTTTAATGAGATATTTAGGTTAATTAAGTCTTAATTAGTTTAACTAAGCGGGATTAATTAAGTTAATTAGTTAGTTAGTTAATTAATTAATTAATTTAATTATTAATATTTTTTTATCTATCTTTTTTTTAAACATTCAGGGGGCTGGGACCCCCTTGTCATTGGCCCATAGGGGCTTAGCGGGCTAACGGGCGCGGTTGCTTGGGCGGAGCCCCGTGAGCGTGCGGGCGGTTACGGGCGCCCGACGGGGCAGACCCGGGCGCCGACGGTGGGGCACCGCGGGGGTGCCGGCGGGGCGCGCGGGGGCGAGCCCTTCTGCGCGTGTTGGCGTAGTCAGGAGCAGGGGGTGTGACGCGCGGGCGCGCTCGTCATGCGGCGGCAGCAGGTGGCGCATGGGGAGGGAGGCAGAGGCGCGGAGCAAAGGCGGGGCGGTGCGGGGAGGCAAGCGGTAGCGCGGGGCATGTGTATGGGGACAGGGGAGAGAGGAGAGGGCGTGGCCCTGACCGGGTAGTGTAGGGCAATGGCAGCGGGGCTTGAGATGGGGGACGAGGACGACGCGACGCCAGGGAGGTAGTCCGGCGAGGAGGCGTGGTCGAGGCGGCGGAGCGGTCCTCGGGTGGCGGAGGTGTCCTGCGGCGTCGGGCGGCGGCATGGGCGGGGCGGCGCTGGTAGGAAGCAGAGGCGCCAGGAGGCCGGTCGGGGAGGAGGGTAGAGGAGGCGGTGTGGGGAGGCGACGAGGAGGCGCCGGCGGAGACGGGCGGCGCCAGCCGGCGACGTTGCGTAGGGGTGAGGCGGCGGGGTCGTTGCCCCCGATCCAGATCGGGGGGGGTAAGGGAACCGAGCGAGAGAGGGGTATCAGGGGAAAGTGGGGTCATGGGGGTTAGGGTTTGTGGGGTGAGGGGGGTTAAGGGAGGAAGGTGGGCCGGCCCGTTCAGGCGGCTAAGGCCAGCTGGGCCACTTGGCCCAACGCGGGGGGGGGGGGGGTTCTGTTTTCTTTTCTTGCTTTTTTTATTTACCTTTCCTTTTCTGTTTTATTTTAATTAGCTGTTGTTTTCCATTTAAAACTTGATCCAAATGAATTTTGTAAAAAGTGGAGCCTTAACACATAAATACTATGCAATAAGCTGCACTGCCACTAGAAGTCTAGTCCCCAAATATTTTAGTTTGATATTTTATTAATTAGTAAAGGCATTTAAATAATTATGTTTGCTACCATTTTATTTATATTAGAGCATTTAAACACTTTATAAAAATGTTGCTTCTTCACCACAATTACCTATGCAGTATTTGGTTTACTCCGCTCATTTTAGTTTTAATATTTGAAAACTTTTATTGTTTGCCTGATTTTGAATTTGAATTTGAATCGGTTTCGAACTAACTCGAGATTAGCAACTATAATCGAGGTGACGTGGCATCATTACCATAGGTTCACTGTAGCTTAATTATCCGGGCGTCACATAGGTGTTCTTTGGCGCTTGCACTCCTGTGGTCGTCCGTGAAGCTCCGACAATACCTATGCATGCACACGAGATGAATATCAAGTAGTATACCAAGGGGTCAAGTGAACACGTGTAAAGGAGATGATTCACCTTTATGTATGTGAAGTAGACGTCACCCGTGCCACTTGGCAAATGGACTCTTGACATGGTGATGTCCGTAAGATGCTCCGCATCATCTTCCCCCGCGAAAGATCCGACCTCGGATCGAAAACCAAATCACCATGGGAAAGAGATGGCTTCACTGTGTAGAAAATGGACGATCACCAAGTGTTCATCATCTTCAAGCTCGTAAGGGGCACTCTCCAATGTCGCACCATCTTGTGATTCCTTAAAAAGGAGTAAGGACAACAAACAACTGGAAAAACAAACATGGTTAGCGTTAGTGCAAAACCAAGCATTCAAGAGGTGATTCACCCAACAAGTGTCGTCATCAAGCATAGCATATGGCGGGACAAAAGATTGTGACATGGCATGTAAGCATACGAATTGAGCATAATCAAGGTCATCATGGAAACAAGCATGTAAATGTGAGGTAGTGATGCAAATATGTGTGATAAGAGAATAAGCATCTACCTCAAGTTCATAGCAAGCATGCATAAAGCGCTCGACAAATGGTCGATGGTAGGCATAAGAATCATTCACAATACCAATATAAATGAAGTGTCGAAACACACGGGTCAAGTGCAAGACAATCCAAGCATAACGTGCATATGGTGTAATGAAAATAGTGTGGCACTCAACACAATAGAAAGAGCAATTGTCATCATGTGTAAGGCAATCAAGCCAATCATGTGACAAGCAATGGGACATGGCATATGTGAAGAAATGACATTGTTGCAACCAAGCATATGATAGGAGCAAATAATCCGCATGTTGGACGCAACACACAATGTATATATGTCATGAGGCATGGAACGGTGAAAATGACAAGTCGACACAAGATCTCTAATATGTGCGCAATCAAGTAGTCCAAGATGGCCAATAAGTATCATGGTGCAAGCAACACAAGTAGTATGATCCGTAATATCCATGCTCAAGAAGTATGTCACCTTGAAGGCGTGTCCTTGTGCATCCTTCACAATGCCGAAGTACAAGCAAGTGCGATGTAGAATCGTTGTGATAGAAGGTGGTTCGCTCTCAAGAGCTCGAATGGTCAACTCACGTGAAGTGGAAGTTGACACAAGGTCCAAGTATCCTACACATGCACAAAAGAAAGCAAATAACGTATGTGCATGGTAGATAAACACATCATCCATCATGATGGTTCTCTTCTCTTGCACATAACCATGAGAGGCACAAGTGCATGAATAATATGATGCAACAATGACGATATTCGTGGCACTAGGTATACGGTGCAAAGAAGTAAGACAAACACGCTTCACAAGAAAATGTCAAAATATCCAAATATATGCGAGAATGCTATGGGAGCAATCTCATTAGCAAGACTATAATCATTGTTGCAAACAATACATGGCAAATCATCTAGCATGAGAGAGGCAACATATGGAGATATGTGACAAGAGGCAATAGCAATCATGTGCAAAGCATGGCAATAGTGGCTATCAACCACATGAAATGAACAAGTATGAATCGTCGGTGATGCAATACACAAAGCAATCATAGTAATCAAGTCGTGCAAACTAGTGGAGCGAAGATCCAACACACTAGAGGAAATCATGGCAATCATGTCATGTGAGCAAATAATAGGCATAGCCAATGCACTTGACATATCGCAAGTATGAACACAAAGCAAGATCAAAGTATCATCATAGGCATGGAGCACAAAGCAAACATGGCAGTAACAAGTGATATCTCCACCAAGCTTACAAATACACATACAAGTACTAGAATCAATGATCATGTGTAGTGCAAAGCATGGGTCACAAATGCATGGCAAAGGCATGATACGTCCATTTTGCATCATGCTTTTATATCTATATTTATTGCATTATGGGCTGTTATTACACATTATATCACAATACTTATGTCTTTTCTCTCTTATTTCGTAAGGTTTACATGAAGAGAGAGAATGCTGGCGGCTGGAATTCTGGACTGGAAAAGGAGAAAATATTAGAAACCTATTCTGCACAACTCCAAAAGTCCTGAAACTTCACGGAGAATTATTTTGGAATATATAAAAATAATGGGCGAAGAAAGCACCAGAGGGGGGCCACCAGCCATCCACAAGGGTGGGGGGCGCGCCCCCTGCCTTATGGGCCACCTGGCAGACCCCGATGCCCATCTTCTGCTATATGGTGTGTTTTGACCTGGAAAAAAATCAGAAGGAAGTTTTCGGGATGAAGCGCTGCCGTATCGAGGCGGAACCTGGGCAGAACCAATCTAGGGCTCCGGTGGAGCTGTTCTGCCGGGGAAACTTCCCTCCGGGAGGGGGAAATCGAATCCATCATCATCACCAATGATCCTCTCATCGAGAGGGGGTCAATCTCATCAACATCTTCACCAGCACCATCTCCTCTCAAACCCTAGTTCATCTCTTGTATCCGATCTCTGTCTCAAAAACCTCAGATTGGTACCTGTGGGTTGCTAGTAGTGTTGATTACTCCTTATAGTTGATGCTAGTTGGTTTATTCAGTGAAAGATCATATGTTCAGATCCTTAATGATAATTAATACTCCCCTGATTATGAACATGAATATGCTTTGTGAGTAGTTACATTTGTTCCTGAGGACATGGGAGAAGTCTTGTTATAAGTAATCATGTGAATTTGGTATTCGTTTGATATTTTGATGAGATGTATGTTGTCTGTCCTCTTGTGGTGTTATGTGAACGTCGACTACATGAAACTTCACCATGATTTGGGCCTAGGGGAAGGCATTGGGAAGTAATAAGTAGATGATGGGTTGCTAGAGTGACAGAAGCTTAAACCCTAGTCTATGCGTTGCTTCGTAAGGGGTTGATTTGGATCCATATGTTTCATGCTATGGTTAGATTTATCTTAATTCTTCTTTCGTAGTTGCGGATGCTTGCGAGAGGGGTTAATCATAAGTGGTAGACTTGTCCAAGGAAGGGCATGCTACTTCTTGAGCTTGCGCTGGTTTTTCCCTTAAAGAGGAAAGGGTGATGCAGCAAAGTAGAGATAAGTATTTCCCTCAGTTAGAGAACCAAGGTATCAATCCAGTAGGAGACAACACAAATCACCAATACCTGCTCAAACAATCAAACAACTTGCACCCAACGCGATAAAGGGGTTGTCAATCCCTTCACGGTCACTTGCAAAAGTGAGATCTGATAGAGATAGATGAAACTAAACAAACGATAAAGTATTTTGGGTTTTTTTGGTTTATAGATTGGAAAGTAAAAGATTGCAAAATAGTAGATTGGAAACTTATATGATGGAAAATAGACCCCGGGGCCATAGGTTTCACTAGAGGCTTCTCTCAAGATAGCAAATAATACGGTGGGTGAATAAATTACTGTCGAGCAATTGATAGAAAAGCACAAAGTTATGACGATATCTAAGGCAATGATTATGAAATATAGGCATCATGTCCGTGTCAAGACCGAAATGATTCTGCATCTACTACTATTACTCCACACATCGACCGACTCCTGCTTGCATCTAGAGTATTAAGTTCATGTAGAACAGAGTAACACATTAAGTAAGATGACATGACGTAGAGGAATAAACTCAAGCAATATGATATAAACCCCATCTTTTTATCCTCGATGGCAACAATACAATACGTGCCTTGCAGCTCCTACTGTCACTGGGAAAGGACACCGCAAGATTGAACCCAAAGCTAAGCACTTCTCCCGTTGCAAGAAAAACCAATCTAGTTGGCCAAACCAAACCGATAGTTCAAAGAGAATTACAAAGATATCAAATAATGCATAAAAGACTTCAGAGAAGATTCAAATAATATTCATAGATAAGTTGATCATAAATCCACAATTCACCGGATCTCGACAAACACACCGCAAAAGAAGATTACATCGGATAGATCTCCAAGAACATCGAGGAGAATATGGTATCGAGAATCAAAGAGAGAGAAGAAGCCATCTAGCTACTAGCTATGGACCCGTAGGTCTAAGGTCAACTACTCACGCTTCATCGAAAGGGCAATAGAGTTGATGTAGAAGCCCTCCGTGATCGAATAACCCTCCGGCAGGATGCCAGAAAAGGCCCCAAGATGGGATCTCACGGGAACAGAAGGTTGCGGCGGTGGAAAAGTGTTTTCGTGGATACTTCTGGTGGTTTGGGAATATATGTGAATATATAGGAGGAAGATCTAGGTCAGGGGGCCACCGAGGGGCCCACAAGGTAGGGGGCGCGCCCTACCCCCCTGGGCGTGCCCTCCACCCTTGTGGCCGCCTCGTGGCTCTTCTGACTTGCACTCCAAGTCTCCTGGGTGTCTTCTGGTCCAAGAAAAATCATCGCTACTCCGTTTGGTATTCCTTTTCTGTGAAGCTCAAAAACAAGGAAAAAACAGAAACTAGCACTGGACATTGTTGGACCCAAAAATAATATAAAATAACATATTGGTGCATATAAAACATCAAAAAGTAATAGGTTAGTCCCAAAAATAATATAAAATAACATATTGGTGCATATAAAACATCAAAAACAGATAATATAATAGCATGGAACAATAAAAAATTATAGATACGTTGGAGGCGTATCAAGCATCCCCAAGCTTAATTCCTGCTCGTCCTCGAGTAGGTAAATGATAAAAAACATAATTTTTGATGTGGAATGCTACCTAACATATTTATCCATGTAATTTTTCTTTAGTGTGGCATGAATGTTCAGATCCATAAGATTCAAAACAAAAGTTTAATATTGATATAGAAACAATAATACTTCAAGCATACTAACAAGGCAATTATGTCTTCTCAAAATAACATGACCAAAGGAAGCTTATCCTTAGAAAATCATATAGTCTGGCTATGCTCCATCTTCATCACACAAAATATTCTAATCATGCACAACCCCGATGACAAGCCAAGCAATTATTTCATACTTTTGATGTTCTCAAACCTTTTCAACTTTCATGCAATACATGAGCGTGAGCCATGAACATATCACTATAGGTGGAATGAAATATGGTGGTTGTGGAGAAGACAAAAAGAAGGAGATAGTCTCACATCAACTAGGCGTATCAACGGGCTATGGAGATGCCCATCAATAGATATCAATATGAGTGAGTAGGGATTGCCATGCAACGGATGCACTAGAGCTATAAGTTTATGAAATCTCAAAAGAAACTAAGTGGGTGTGCATCCAACTTGCTTGCTCATGAAGACCTAGGGAAATTTGAGGAAGCTCATCGTTGAAATATACAAGCCAAGTTCTATAATGAAAAATTCCCACTAGTATATGAAAGTTATAACATAGGAGACTCTCTATCATGAAGATCATGGTGCTACTTTGAAGCACAAGTGTGGAAAAAGGATGGTAACATTGCCCCTTCTCTCTTTTCTCTCTTTTTTTGTTTGGCTTCTTTGGCCTCCTTTTATTTTTTCCTCACATGGGACAATGCTCTAATAATTAAGATCATCACTACTTACAACTCAAAAATTACAACTCGATACTTAGAACAAAATATGACTCTATATGAATGCCTCCGATGGTGTACCGGGATGTGCAATGACTCAAGAGTGACATGTATGAAAGAATTATGAAAGGTGGCTTTTCCACAAATACGATGTCAATTACATGATCATGCAGAGCAATATGACAATGATGGAACGTTTCATAATAAAATGGAACGGTGGAAAGTTGCATGGTTATATATCTCGGAATGGCCATGGAAATGCCATAATAGGTAGGCATGGTGGCTGTTTTGAGGAAGGTATATGGTGGGTGTATGGTACCGGCGAGGGTTGCGCGGCACTAGAGAGGCTAGCAATGGTGGATGGGTGAGAGTGCGTATAATCCATGGACTCAACATTAGTCATAAAGAAGTCACATACTTATTGCAAAAATCTATTAGTCATCGAAACAAAGTACTATGCGCATGCTCCTAGGGGGATTGATTGGTAGGAAAAGACCATCGCTCGTCCCCGACCGCCACTCATAAGGAAGGCAATCAAAAAATAAATCATGCTCCAACTTCGTTACATAACGATTCACCATACGTGCATGCTACGAGAATCACAAACTTTAAAACAAGTATTTCTCCAATCCACAAGTACTCACTAGCATGACTCTAATATCACCATCTTTATATCTCAAAACAATCATAAGGAATCAAACTTCTCATAGTATTCAATGCACTTTATATGAAAGTTTTTATTATATCCCTCTTGGATGTCTATCATATTAGGACTAAATTTATAACCAAAGCAAATTACCATTAAAAAGACTCTCAAAATAATATAAGTGAAGCATGAGAGTTCAACAATTTCTATAAAATAAAGCCACCACCGTGCTCTAAAAAGATATAAGTGAAGCACTAGAACAAAATTGCCTAGCTCAAAAGATATAAGTGAAGCACACCGAGTATTCTAATAAATCATGATTCATGCGTGTCCCTATCAAAAGGTGTGTACATCAAGGATGATTGTGGCAAACTAAAAAGTAAAGACTCATATCAAACAAGACGCTCCAAGCAAAACACATATCATGTGGTGAATAAAAATATAGCCTCAAGTAAAGTTGTCGATAGACGAAGACGAAAGAAGGGATGCCTTCCGGGGCATCACCAATCTTGGGCTCTTGGTTGTCCTTGAATATTACCTTTGGGTGCCTTGGGCATCCCCAAGCTTAGGCTCTTTCCACTCCTTATTCCATAGTCCATCAAATCCTTACCCAAAACTTGAAAACTTCACAACACAAAACTCAACAGAAAATCTCATAAGCTCCGTTAGTATACAAAAATAAATCACCACTTTTGGTACTGTTGTGAACTCATTCTTTATTTATATTGGTGTAATATCTACTGTATTCCAACTTTTCCATGGTTCATATCCCCCGATACTTGCTACCTCTTGAGCACTGCGTTGGTTTTCCCTTGAAGAGGAAAGGGTGATGCAGCAAAGTAGCGTAAGTATTTCCCTCAGTTTTTGAGAACCAAGGTATCAATCCAGTAGGAGACTACACGCAAGTTGCCTCGTACCTACACAAACAAATAAGAACCTTGCAACCAACGCGATAAAGGGGTTGTAAATCTCTTCACGGCCACTTGCAAAAGTGAGATCTGATAGAGATAATAAGATAAATATTTTTGGTATTTTTTATGATATAGATTGGAAAGTAAAGATTGCAAAATAAAACAGATCGGAAACTTATATGATGGAAAATAGACTCGGGGGTCATAGGTTTCTGTAACACCCCGCATGTAACTTGCCATATTTGTAACTCCGACTCTTGCCATTTTCGGCTATGTGTTACGATATTCCCTCCGTGGTCGGGTATTGTCTTTCGTTTTGCATTTTGTCATGTCTTGCATTTTCATATCATGTCATCATGCGCATTGCATTTGCATACGTGTTCGTCTCATGCATCCGAGCATTTTCCCCGTTGTCCGTTTTGCAATCCGGCGCTCCTATCTTCTCCGGTGCACCCCTCTTGTTTTCTTTCGTGTGCGGGTGTCAAACATTCTCGGAATGGACCGAGGCTTGTCAAGTGGCCTTAATATACCACCCGGAGACCACCGGTCAAGTTTCGTCCCATTTGGAGGTCGTTTGATACTCCAACGGTTAACCGGGCATCCGCAAAGTCCATTTGTGTGTCCAGCAAAACCCCCCTCTAAAACCAGCCCAAAACCCACCAAACTCCCTTCCATGCTCTAGGTTGTTCGATCACGATCGTGTGGGCGAAAACCGCACCTCATTTGGAGGCTCCTAGCTCCCTCTACCTATAAATATGTGGGCATCCCAAATACCATTCTCAGTCCAAACCCTAGCTTCGTCCCTCCGCGCGCCGGACACGTCTGCCCGGTGCCGGACAAAATTCCCGCGAGTCCGCCGCCGCCACGTGTCGCCGTCGCCCGCGCCGTACGCCGCGGCCCGCCCGGCCCGCAGCTGGCCCGCGCGCCCGCCGCCGCCCTCCTCCTCGCGCCCGAGGCCGCGCGCCTCCGGTCGCCGCCACCGGCGCCGCCGCGCTCTCCGCCGCCGTGCTCGCCGGCCGGCCCCGTCGCCCTCGCCGCACCACCGCACCAGTGCCCGCTGCCGTCGCCGTGCCCCGTCCGCCGCCGACCGCGCCGCCCTCCACCTCTCCGGCCTCCTCCTCCTCTCCACGGCGCTGCCCCGCCGCCGTCTCCTCCTCCTCTCCTCGCCGGCGGGCAGGACCTCGACGAGTCCGGCCAGATCCGATCGACAAGGCACTGTACAGTTAACTTTTCCCGAACCCTAGATATTTCTAAGTCCTTTTGATTTCACAGCAAGTGCCCCTGTTCATTGCATCGTAACTCCTTGCATGTAGGTCCGATTCGCGCGTGTAATATGTCAAATTGTTCGTCTCGTGATGCTCTACATTTTGTTCAATTGCACCATGCTCATTAAAGGTCATCTTGATGCCCAAATCTCTGTTGGAAGAGGGCTAGTTGCTGTTATCTGCTGGTTCTTATCAGAACTTGGAGATTTGTCATTTTTGTATCATTTAATGTGTGCATCTTATGAGCATGAGCTATACATGTGTTTTGAAGTATGCCATGCCATCTTTGCAGTGGTGTAGTCCATGCATTTTTGTGATCTCTGTGGTGACTAGCACAAGCATGCAAAGTAGGCCCCGTAATATTTCTGATTTCTGGGACAGTGATTTCTCCAAGTCCTTGTCTGCTGTTATTTTGTTGCCATGTAAACTTGATGCTACAGAGAGATCCGTGCATATTTTGGAGATGTTCAGTAAGGATGTTTTGTAGCTATAGTTGTAGTTAATCCATTCCTGCCCTTGCTTGCAATTATGGAGTACCATAGCATGACTCAATATTGCTCTACTTTTGCTATAAAATATTTCTGGCAGATTATTAACATGATATGCAATTTTGCCAAGCTTATTGTAGTTGATCCATACATTCTATGCTTTTGTTATTGCCATGAATAGCTTCACAAGCACGCCGTCTTGCTGTAGGTGTGCTTGGTTTGTCATGCGTTGCTCTATAGTGAGAGCATCAAGCTCACAAAGAGGCCTACATATTATTGTTTCTGCCATGCTCTGTTTTCTGCTTGCCATCATATCTTCTGGTCCTTTTTGGCTTATGGTCAGTAAGGGACTTTTTTCATATGCATTTAGTAGAACACTTCCATGCCTTGTTTTGCTATGTTAATTTCCTGTAGCATCTCGGTTTCGTGCTCTGAACATTGCTACCTGATGCTGTTTTCTGCCATGTCCAGTTTTTCAGTAAGTCTGTGATCCTGTTATCTTTTGCACTTTTGCCATGCTTGTTTGAGCTTGATATGTTGTGACCTAGCCGTAGCTCAGTGTTCATCTTTTGTCAAGCATCTCCTGCAGATTACTGCCATATGCTTTGTTTCTATGTTGGGGTGCTGTAGCATTGTTGCTTGTTGCATTTTAAGTGCTATCATGCTGTTAATCGCAGATTCGCGTCATTCTTGGTTTGCTTGCCATTTGCAAACCGTGCATCCGTTTCCGGTGATCTTTATATCGATTTCGACCGAAATCATGTCATCTTTCCAGTGGCATGATTGGTTTGCCAAGTTACTGCCTTGTTCATCATTTTTCTTCCGGAGCACGCATATGCATCACACATCATATCTTGCATATCATACATGTTTTGCATCATGTTGCTTGTGCATTCCTCGTGATTGATTGTGGTTCCGTTTGTTTGTGTTCTTGTCTTGGGTAGAGCCGGGAGACGAGTTCGTGAACGAGGAACCTGTCGAGTACGCTTACAAGGATCAAGCTTTCGACAACTCTGAGAACCTTGCAGGCAAGATGACCACCCCTCGAAATCACTTCTATCTTTGCTTTGCTAGTTGTTCGCTCTATTGCCATGCTCCGCTACCTATCACATGCTATATCATGTCTCCCATTTTGCCATGCCAGCCTCTAACCATCCTTTCCTAGCAAACCGTTGTTTGGCTATGTTACCGCTTTTGCTCAGCCCCTCTTATAGCGTTGCTAGTTGCAGGTGAAGTTGAAATTTGTTCCATGTCGGAACATGGATATGTTGGGATATCACAATATCTCTTATTTAATTAATGCATCTATATATTTTTGTAAAGGGTGGAAGGCTCAACCTTATGCCTGGTGTTTTGTTCCACTCTTGCCGCCCTAGTTTCTGTTATACCGGGATTATGTTCCTTGAGTTTGCGTTCCTTACGCGGTCGGGTGATTTATGGGACCCCCTTGACAGTTCGCCTTGAATAAAACTCCTCCAGCAAAGCCCAACCTTGGTTTTACCATTTGCCACCTAAGCCTTTTTCCCCGGGTTTTCTAGAGCCCGAGGGTCATCTTTATTTTAAACCCCCGGGCCAGTGTTCCTCTGAGTGCTGGTCCAAACTAGAGGCCGTTGCAGCGCCACCTTGGGGAAACTCGAGGATTGGTTTTAGTTGTACGGACTGCTCATCCGGTGTGCCCTGAGAACGAGATATGTGCAGCTCCTATCGGGATTTGTCGGCACATTCGGGCGGCTTTGCTGGTCTTGTTTTACCATTGTCGAAATGTCTTGTAAACCGGGATTCCGAGACTGATCGGGTCTTTCCGGGAGAAGGTTTATCCTTTGTTGACTGTGAGAGCTTATGATGGGCTAAGTTGGGACACCCCTGCAGGGTATTATCTTCCGAAAGCCGTGCCCGCGGTTATGAGGCAGATGGGAATTTGTTAATGTCCGGTTGTAGAGAACTTGTCACTTGACCCAATTAAAATACATCAACTGCATGTGTTGCCGTGATGGTCTCTTCTCGGCGGAGTCCGGGAAGTGAACACGGTCTGAGTTATGTATGACGTAAGTAGGTGTTCAGGATCACTTCTTGGTCATTGCTAGTTGACGACCGCTCCGTTGCTTCTCTTCTCGCTCTCTTTCGCGTATGTAAGCCACCATATATGCTTATTGCCGCTGCAGCTCCACCTTATTACACCTTCCTTTCCTACAAGCTTAAATAGTCTTGATCTCGCGGGTGTGAGATTGCTGAGTCCCCGTGACTCACAGATTCTACCAAAACAGTTGCAGGTGCCGACGATGCCAGTGCAGATGATGGGGTCGATCTCAAGTGGGAGTTCGACGAGGAACGTGGTCGTTACTATGTGTCTTTTCCTGATGATCACTAGTGGAGCCCAGTTGGGATGATCGGGGATCTAGCATTTGGGTTGTCTTATTTTCATCTGGATTTTGACCGTAGTCGGTCTATATGATTGTATTTTGGATGATGTATGATTTATATTCATGTATTGTGTGAAGTGGCGATTGTAAGCCAACTCTTTATCCCATTCTTGTTCATTACATGGGATTGTGTGAAGATGACCCTTCTTGCGACAAAACCACTATGCGGTTATGCCTCTAAGTCGTGCCTCGACACGTGGGAGATATAGCCGCATCGTGGGCGTTACAGTTTCACTAGTGGCTTCTCTCAAGATAGCATAAGTATTACGGTGGGTGAACAAATTACTGTCGAGTGATAACCCACAAGTATAGGAGATCGCAACAATTTTCGAGGGTAGAGTATTCAACTCAAATTTATTGATTCGACACAAGGGGAGCCAAAGAATATTCTCAAGTATTAGCAGTTGAGTTGTCAATTCAACCACACCTGGATAACTTAGTATCTTCAGCAAAGTATTTAGTAGCAAAGTAATATGGAAATAACGGTAGCAAAAGTAATATTTTTGGGTTTTGTAGTGATTCTAACAGTAGCAACAGAAAAGTAAATAAGCGAAGAACAATATGTGAAAAGATCGTAGGCATTGGATCGGTGATGGAGAATTATGCCGGATGCGGTTCATCATGTAACAGTCATAACATAGGGTGACACAGAACTAGCTCCAATTCATCAATGTAATGTAGGCATGTATTCCGAATATAGTCATACGTGCTTATGGAAAAGAACTTGCATGACATCTTTTGTCCTACCCTCCTGTGGCAGCGGGGTCCTAGCGGAAACTAAGGGATATTAAGGCCTCTTTTTAATAGAGTACCGGAACAAAGCATTAACACATAGTGAATACATGAACTCCTCAAACTACGGTCATCACCGGGAGTGGTCCCGATTATTGTCACTTCGGAGCCACCGCCAAGCCCTAAACACATAGTAGGTGACTATAGACTTGCAAGATAGGATCAAGAACTCACATATATTCATGAAAACATAATAGGTTCAGATCTGAAATCATGGCACTCAGGCCCCAGTGACAAGCATTAAGCATAGCAAAGTCATAGCAACATCAATCTCAGAACATAGTGGATACTAGGGATCAAACCCTAACAAAACTAACTCGATTACATGATAAATCTCATCCAACCCATCACCGTCCAGCAAGCCTACGATGGAATTACTCACGCACGGCGGTGAGCATCATGAAATTGGTGATGGAGGATGGTTGATATGATGACGACGGCGACGGATTCCCCTCTCCGGAGCCCCGAACGGACTCCAGATTAGCCCTCCCGAGAGAGTTTAGGGCTTGGCGGTGGCTCCGTATTGTAAAACGCGATGAATCTTTTTCTCTGATTTTTTTTTCTCCTCGAACACGAATATATGGAGTTGGAGTTGAGGTCGGTGGAGCTCCAGGGGGCCCACGAGGCAGGGGGCGCCCCCACCCTCGTGGACAGGGTGTGGGCCCCCTGGCCTTGATTCTTTCTCCAATATTTTTTATTATTTCCAAAAATAATCTCCATGGAGTTTCAGGTCATTCCGAGAACTTTTGTTTCTGCACATAAATAACACCATGACAATTTTGCTGAAAACATCGCCAGTCCGGGTTAGTTCCATTCAAATCATGCAAGTTAGAGTCCAAAACAAGGGAAAAAGTGTTTGGATAAGTAGATACGACGGAGACGTATCAACTCCCCCAAGCTTAAACCTTTGCTTGTCCTCAAGCAATTCAGTTAATAAACTGAAAGTGATAAATAAAAACTTTTACAAACTCTGTTTGCTCTTGTTGTTGTAAATATGTAAAGCCAGCATTCAAGTTTTCAGCAAAGATTATGACTAACCACATTCACAATAACATTTAGGTCTCATGTTTACTCATACCAATGGCATAATCAACTAGCGAGCAATAATAATAAATCTCGGATGACAACACTTTCTCAAAACAATCATAATATGATATAACAAGATGGTATCTCGCTAGCCCTTTTTGAGACCGCAAAACATAAATGCAGAGCACCTTTAAAGCTCAAGGACTGACTAAACATTGTAATTCATGGTAAAAGAGATCCAGGCATAGTCATACCCAATATAAATTAACAGTAATGAATGCAAATGACAGCGGTGCTCTCCAGCTGGTGCTTTTTAATAAGAGGGTGATGACTCGGCATAAAAGTAAATAGATAGGCCCTTCGCAGAGGGAAGCAGGGATTTGTAGAGGTGCCAGAGCTCGATTTTTGAAATAGAGATAAATAATATTTTGAGCGGCATACTTTCATTGTCAACATATCAACCGAGAGATGGCGATATCTTCCATGCTACACACATTATAGGCGGTTCCCAAACAGAATGGTAAAGTTTATACTTCCCTCCACCAACAAGCATCAATCCATGGCTTGGTCGAAACAACGAGTGCCTCCAACTAACAACAGTCCCAGGGGGAGTTTTGTTTGCAATTATTTTGATTTGATTTGCATAAAGCATGGGACTGGGCATCCCGGTGACCAGCCATTTTCTCGTGAGTGAGGAGCGGAGTCCACTCCTCTTGAGAATAACCCGCCTAGCATGGAAGATACAGACAACCCTAGTTGACACATGAGCTATTTGAGCATACAAAACATAATTTCGTTTGAAGGTTTAGAGTTTGGCACATACAAATTTACTTGGAACGGCAAGTAGATACCGCATATAGGAAGGTATAGTGGACTCATATAGAATAACTTTGGGGTTTAAGGGATTGGATGCACAAGCAGTATTCCCGCTTAGTACAAGTGAAGGCTAGCAAAAGACTGGGAAGCGACCAACTAGAGAGCGACTACAGTCATGAACATGCATTAAAATTAATAAACATTGAGTGCAAGCACGAGTAGGATAATCCACCATGAGCATAAATATCGTGAAGGCTATGTTGATTTGTTTCAACTACATGTGCGAACATGTGCCAAGTCAAGTCACTCGAATTGTTCAAAGGAGGATACCACCCCATCATACCACACCACAACCATTTAAATAGCATGTTGGCATGCAAGGTAAACCATTATAAACTCCTAGCTAATTAAGCATGGCATAAGTAACTATAATCTCTAATTGTCATTGCAAACATGTTCATTCATAATAGGCTGAATCAGGAATGATGAACTAATCATATTTACAAAAACAAGAGAGGTCGAGTTCATACCAGCTTCTCCCATCTCAATCAGTCCATCATATATCGTCATAATTGCCTTTCACTTGCACGATCGAACGATGTGAATAATAATAATAGTGCACGTGCATTGGACTAAGCTGGAATCTGCGAGCATTCAATAAACAGGAGAAGACAAGGCAATATGGGCTCTTGGTTAAATCAACAATAATGCATATAAGAGCTCGCGAGTGTCGATTCGCGTCTTGAGGCTGAAGGTCTCTGGCTGGCAGAGGAGTGGCGCAAGCTGAAGGTGGCCATCAACCTCGGCCGCTATCAGCGTGACCTTGAGAACACGAAGGCCGAGGCGTCTCTCAAGGTCTCCCATGAAGCCCGCTCACGAGCTTTGGACGAGGCTCGCGAGGCTGACCGCCACCGCGAGGCTGCGGAGAAGCGCGCGTGGGAGCTCCAGGCCTGGAGCGCGTCTCTTGAGCAGCAGGTGGAGGCGCGCAGGGCCCCTCTTGCGTCGCTGAGGGGGACGCCCGCGAACGAAGAGGAGGTCCGGAAGCGTGAGGAGGCGCTGACCCTGGAGGCCGTGGAGCGCAGCCTCGAGCTCGAGCAACTGGAGACGAGGGGGAGCCAAGTTGCCCAAGCAGAAGATGCCGTCGGGGCTCGCGAGGCTAGAGTCGAGGAGGAGGTTGATCGCCGGGTGGCCGAGATTCACGCAGATCTGGAGGGTAGGCACGACCTGAAGCTGAAGCTCGCACGCGCGGAGGATGAGGGCAGGGCCGCTGCCCTCAGGCCCAGGTTGGACGAGGCTAAGAGGCGTGCGGAAGCCACGACCACCGCCTTGGTTACGGCGCAGGCAGACTTGGCCTCCGCCCGCGCCAAGCTGCGTTCCCTCCAAAGGCGGGTTGATGATGCAGAGGCCGTCGTGAGGCAAAACACGGAGGAAGTGCTCTTGCGACGAACGCTGGAGCACGAGCATGCCCCTATGCTTCAGGATCTTCGGAACAGGGCCAATATCACCCTGGGCCATATTTGCGACGTGGAGGCGCCGACCCCTCACTCGAATGATTATGCCAGCCACCTGACCTTCTGCACTGAGGTGGTGACGCGCCTGGAGGCCCGATCTGCCAGAGCTCGCCAACTTGTGGAGGAAATGGGTCATGGCCTGCTTGAGCGCGCTTTCTCTCGTGTCTTCAGCCACCTCCTGAATGCCGACCCCAACTTCAATTTCGACGCCGCCATCGCCCCCGTACCCACGGCTATCCGGGGCGACCTAGCGCGTTGGGTTGAGGATAATGTGGACGCGTTGGTCAGGGCCTTCTCTTCGGAGGATGATGCGGTGGTGGTCGTCGCAGACGAGGGCAACGTGGTTGACGACGGCGACGGAGGCGTCGCCGATGGCAGCGACGATGCCGATGAAGACGACGACGACGCGAGTGACGCATCCGTGGGTGACGCACCGAGCGACATTTCTGGCTGATCCCTTGTTCTCCTGTCATTTCATCCTGCGCACAAACTCGGGCATGGCCCTAAGAAAACTTGTAAGAGCATTTTGAGAGGGGGAGCCCCTCATGTAAGCAAACTGCAGTTTTTTCTTTCCTATGCAATGCGAGTTTGTGTCTTCGTGAGCTCATGAATCCGGGTGCGAGTTCTCTGTCGTGGTTTACCTTAGTCAGTGCCAGCTTTGAGCTGGGTCGTGATGCGTCGAGTTTCTGAGAACCCTGTGGAGCTCGTCGCCCCGTCAGAAGGGGCCCCACTAGAGGTGAGTACCGGTTGTAGTGCTAGCGCGCACTTGGCGTGCGCGCTTGGCGCTGCCCCGCTCGCGAGGAGCTCGTGAGGGGAAAGCGATGGACATGAGTCCCGGAGAAAACGAGGTTCAGAAGGCAAGAAATTGCTTGAATGAGAAAAGGCTCCCCAAGCGCGCATCAATAAAAACTCAACTTCAACTCAAATCCAGATCAAGAAAGCAAAGCTACAGAGAAAGAGATCCAAAGCAAAAGGCCGCGTCCAGCACCTAGTCTAGTCTTCTGGTCTTCAAGTCTTCTCACCAGTGCGGATCTAAGTGCTGCCACTAGGCGTGGGAGGGAGCCCCAGGGCCTGAGGCCGGCACCCCTAAGACTCCGGGGCGTGTACAACCCCAACTCATTATTACGTGAGAGTGTCACGGGCGGCGAGCTTCACAGGCACTGGGCCTTCTTCACAGGTACTGGCCTTGCTTCATATCGCCATACGAGGGCCCCGCCTTGCGCCACCCTCGACCTCCTCTGAGCCGACCGGTCACCAGGACGACACAAAGGAGGGAAAGAGGACGCCAGCGGTTCCCTCGGCGACCACAGGTCCTCTGCCGGGGGAAGGGTCGCCGAAGCCTCCCCGGCAGAGGGCCTACCTCCGGGTGTCCCCTGGCTTCACGCGCCATGGGGAGGGGCCTGGCTCCCGACCCCTCTCTTGCAGCCCCCAACGCGATCCCCCTGGCGGCAGGGAGGCCGCCGAGCTGGGACCGCCGACCGTTGCGGTGATCTGTTCCTCCTGCGACTCATGGTTAGCGTAAGCTTGCTCCTGAGGGATTAGGGGTACCCTGTAGTTGCCGTCGCCGGCGCGATCATCGTGGTTCTCCGATGGTTCTTGGAAGGCTTCGGCTCCTAGCACCCCCGCTTCCCAATCTTCTCCAACGAACGAGCCGGGGTCGTCCTCCGATGTGTACTCCTGGTCCATCATGTGGGGCACGTAGGCTTCCGGGGCCGTCACCCCGAACACCTCGCCGTAGTGCCCCATGCTCCATGTTGCTCGGCCCAGGGCGGCGTCCTGAGGATGGTAGCGCGGCACCCGGCCTGGACCATGGGGGGCGACGCTTGCGCCCGTGCTTGTCGCGGGCGGCATGGGGGCGGCGGAGCCCCCAACGCCGCTGACCGTGCTGACGTTGATGAAGCCCCCGGGCGTAGCCGACGGCGCGCGGTTGTGGTGAGGCCCGCCGTGAGGCCCTGCAGCGGCCTGAGGGGGAAGTCGATAGCAGAAAGGTGGTGCTCCCGACGCCGCTGCAACTGATAACCCTCAAGTATAGGGGATCGCAAAAGTTTTCGAGGGTAGAGTATTCAACCCAAATTTATTGATTCGACACAAGGGGAGCCAAAGAATATTCTCAAGTATTAGCAGTTGAGTTGTCAATTTAACCACACCTGGATAACTTAGTATCTGCAGCAAAGTATTTAGTAGCAAAGTAATATGATAGTAGTGGTAACGGTAACAAAGGTAATAGTAGCAAAAGTAATATTTTTGGTGTTTTGTAGTGATTGTAACAGTAGCAACGGAAAAGTAAATAAGCGAAGAACAATATGTGAAAAGCTCATAGGCATTGGATCGGTGATGGAGAATATGCCGGATGCGGTTCATCATGTAACAATCATAACATAGGGTGACACAGAACTAGCTCCAATTCATCAATCTAATGTAGGCATGTATTCCGAATATAGTCATACGTGCTTATGGTAAAGAACTTGCATGACATCTTTTGTCCTACCCTCCCGTGGCAGCGGGGTCCTAGTGGAAACTAAGGGATATTAAGGCCTCCTTTTAATAGAGTACCGGAACAAGGCATTAACACATAGTGAATACATGAACTCCTCAAACTATGGTCATCACGGGAGTGGTCCCGATTATTGTCACTTCGGGGTTGCCGGATCATAACACATAGTAGGTGACTATAGGCTTGCAAGATAGGATCAAGAACTCACATATATTCATGAAAACATAATAGGTTCAGATCTGAAATCATGGCACTCGGGCCCTAGTGACAAGCATTAAGCATAGCAAAGTCATAGCAACATCAATCTCAGAACATAGTGGATACTAGGGATCAAACCCTAACAAAACTAACTCGGTTACATGATAGATCTCATCCAACCCATCACCGTCCAGCAAGCCTACGATGGAATTACTCACGCATGGCGGTGAGCATCATGAAATTGGTGATGGAGGATGGTTGATGATGACGACGGCGACGAATTCCCCTCTCCGGAGCCCCGAATGGACTCCAGATCAGCCCTTCGGAGAGGTTTTAGGGCTTGGCGGCGGCTCCGTATCGTAAAACGCGATGAATCCTTATCTCTGTTTTTTCTCCCCGAAAGTGAATATATGGAGTTAGAGTTGAGGTCGGTGGAGCGTCAGGGGGCCCACGAGGTAGGGGGGCGCGCCCTAGGGGGCAGGCGCGCCCTCCACCCTCGTGGACAGGGTGTGGGCCCCCTGACGTGGCTTTTTCTACCAGTATTTTTCTTATTTTCCAGATAGATGTTCCGGGGAGTTTCAGGTCATTCCGAGAACTTTTGTTTTTGCACATAAATAACACCATGGAAAGTCTGCTGAAAATAGCGTCGGTCCGGGTTAGTTCCATTCAAATCATGCAAGTTGGAGTCCAAACCAAAGGGCAAAAGTGTTTGGAAAAGTAGATACGACGGAGACGTATCAACTCCCCCAAGCTTAAACCTTTGCTTGTCCTCAAGCAATTCAGTTGATAAACTGAAAGTGATAAAGAAAAACTTTTACAAACTCAGTTTGCTCTTGTTGTTGTAAATATGTAAAGCCAGCATTCAAGTTTTCAGCAAAGATTATGACTAACCACATTCACAATAACTCTTAGGTCTCATGTTTACTCATATCAATGGCATACTCAACTAGCGAGCGATAATAATAAATCTCGGATGACAACACTTTCTCAAAACAATCATGAGATGATATAATAGGATGGTATCTCGCTAGCCCTTTCTGAGACCGCAAAACATAAATGCAGAGCACCTTTAAAGATCAAGGACTGACTAGACATTGTAATTCATGGTAAAAGAGATCCAGTCATGGTCATACCCAATATAAATTAATAGTAATGGATGTAAATGACAGCAGTGCTCTCCAGCTAGTGCTTTTTAATAAGAGGGTGATGACTCAACATGAAAGTAAATAGATAGGCCCTTCGCAGAGGGAAGCAGGGATTTGTAGGGGTGCCAGAGCTCGGTTTTGAAATAGAGATAAATAATATTTTGAGCGGCATACTTTCATTGTCAACACAACAACCAAGAGATGGCGATATCTTCCATGCTACACACATTATAGGCGGTTCCCAAACAGAATGGTAAAGTTTATACTCCCCCTCCACCAACAAGCATCAATCCATGGCTTGCTCGAAACAACGAGTGCCTCGAACTAGCAACAGTCCCAGGGGGAGTTTTGTTTGCAATTATTTTGATTTAGTTTGCGTAAAGCATGGGAATGGGCATCCCGGTGACCAGCCATTTTCTTGTGAGTGAGGAGCGGAGTCCACTCCTCTTGAGAATAACCCGCCTAGCATGGAAGATACAGACAACCCTAGTTGATACATGAGCTATTCGAGCATACAAAACATAATTTCATTTGAAGGTTTATAGTTTGGCACATACAAATTTACTTGGAACGGCAGGTAGATACCGCATACAGGAAGGTATGGTGGACTCATTTGGCATAACTTTGGGGTTTAAGGGATTGGATGCACAAGCAGTATTCCCGCTTAGTACAAGTGAAGGCTAGCAAAAAGACTGGGAAGCGACCAACTAGAGAGCGACAACAGTCATGAATGTGCATTAAAATTAATAAACATTGAGTACGAGCATGAGTAGGATATAATCCATCATGAACATAAATATCGTGAACGCTATGTTGAGTTGTTTCAACTACATGTGTGAACATGTGCCAAGTCGAGTCACTTAAATCATTCAAAGGAGGATACCACCCCACTATACCACATCACAACCATTTTAATAGCATGTTGGCATGCAAGGTAAACCATTATAACTTATAGCTAATCAAGCATGGCACAAGCAACTATGATCTCTAATTGTCATTGCAAACATGTTTATTCATAATAGGCTGAATCAGGAACGATGAACTTATCATATTTACAAAAACAAGAGAGGTTGAGATCATACCAGCTTCTCTCATCTCAGTCAGTCCATCATATATCGTCATAATTGCCTTTCACTTGCACGACCGAACGAGGTGAAAATAATGAGAGTGCACGTGCATTGGACTAAGTTGGAATCTGCGAGCGTTCAATAAACAGGAGAAGACAAGGCAATATGGGCTCTTGGTTAAATCAACAATAATGCATATAAGAGCCATTTCAACAATTTAATCATGGTCTTCTCCTATTGACCCCCCCAAAAAAAGAAAAGAAATAAAACTATTTACACGGGAAAGCTCCCAACAAGCAAAAGAAGAACATGAAATCTTTTTGGGTTTTCTTTAATTATTACTACTACAGTAAGAAAGTAAACTAGCTAAAAGCTACAACTAATTTTTTTGGTTTTCTTAAGGTTTTTTTAAACACACAAGAAGAAAGCAAGAAAAAGAAAAATAAACTAGCATGGATATTACAGTGAAAAAGTATGAGCACCGACATTTAGCAATGAGTGTATGAACATAAATGTAATGTCGGTGAGAGATACGTACTCCCCCAAGCTTAGGCTTTTGGCCTAAGTTGGTTTATTGCCACGGATGGCCTGCCGGATATCCATAGTTGTAGCCGGGGTCGTACTGAGCTGCGACAGTTATTGCCTCCTGAGCTGCAGCGTGGCGGCGAGCTGCCTCCGCCCTCCTCTTGTACTCATCTGCCTCCTCTCTGGTAATAACATATCTTCCTTTTGACTCCTCACAAATGAACTAGTGAGATAGTGGCATTGGCGGCACTTCTCTGCCTCGAAGCTCACAAGATCAGCGTTACGCAAATGTGTGTTAAATTCTTCCTTGATTCCCGCTCGATCCATAAAGTTTTCTGAAGGCCATTCACAAGGCCGCACTGGAGCGTCCCTTGGTGGCTCATCGTCAGCATCATGCATTGCAAGCCTGGGTCCTTGCTTCCTTTAAGAACCACCTTGGAACATTTTCCTAAGCATATTTCTTCCTCTGAAAAATTTCTGAAATTTTTAGTAACTTCAAACAAAAGTGAACCAAACTCAACAAAATTGATAGCAACTACTCCTACAAGTGCCTAGAGCCTATATCATGCATTAGAACTACTTGGAACCATATAAATTTGACATGCAAGCTCAAGAACATGGTCACCTAGGTAGCACAAATTTGCAATGAATAGAGCACTAGAATAAAAACTTATTGGACCAATGGAGGAGTCACATACCAAGGAACAATCTCCCCAAGCAGTTTTGTGAGAGGTGCTTTGAGCAAGGAGATCAAAAATCGCAGCAAAATGAGCTAGAACTCGTGCTTGAGCTGGATGGTGATTTTTTTGAGAGGAAGAAGAAGTGTGTGGGTGCAGGAATAAGTGGAGGGGAGCCACCATGGGCCCACGAGGCAGGGGGTGCACCCTCCACCCTCGTGGCCAGGTGCTTGCCCCTCCTGCTGTGTTCTCAGTGCCAGATATTCTCAAATATTCCAGAAAAAATCATATTCCATTTTCAGGGCATTTGGAGAACTTTTATTTTCTGGGTATTTTTATATTGCACGGATAAATCAGAAAACAGACAGGAAAATACTATTTTTACTTTATTTCAACTAAATAACAGAAAGTAGAAAGAGGGTACAGAAGGTTGTGCCTTCTAGTTTCATCCATCTCATGCTCATCAAAAGGTATCCACTAACAAGGTTGATCAAGTCTTGTTAAGAAACTCATTCCGAATAACATGGAACCGGAGAAATTTTGAATAACACTATGTTACCTCAACGGGGATATGCACATCCCCAATAATAAGAATATCATATTTTTTCTTGACAGTAGGAAGAGGAAATTCAAAACCTCCAAAAATAATCGATGGAATTTTTCCAATAGAATTGATACTGTGGACTTGAGGTTGTTTCCTCGGAAAGTGTACCGTATGCTCATTACCATTAACATGAAAAGTGACATTGCCTTTGTTGCAATCAATAACAGCCCCTGCAGTATTCAAAAAGGGTCTTCCAATAATAATAGACATACTATCGTCCTCGGGAATATCAAGAATAACAAAGTCCGTTAAAATAGTAACGTTTGCAACTACAACAGGCACATCCTCACAAATACCGACATGTATAGCAGTTGATTTATCAGCCATTTGCAAAGATATTTCAGTAGGTGTCAACTTATTCAAATCAAGTCTACGATATAAAGAGAGAGGCATAACACTAACACCGGCTCCAAGATCATATAAAGCTGTTTTAACATAGTTTCTTTTAATGGAGCATGGTATAGTAGGTACTCCTGGATCTCCTAGTTTCTTAGATATTCCACCCTTAAAAGTATAATTAGCAAGCATGGTGGAAATTTCAGCTTCCGGTATCTTTCTTTTATTAGTAACAATATCTTTCATCTACTTAGCATAAGGATTCATCTTGAGCATATCAGTTAATCGCATACGCAAAAAGATAGGGCTAATCATTTCAGCAAAGCGCTCAAAATCCTCATCATCTTTTTTCTTGGATGGTTTGGGAGGAAAAGGCATGGGTTTCTGAACCCATGCCTCCCTTTCTTTACTGTGCTTCCTAGCAACAAAGTCTCTCTTATCATAACATTGATTCTTTGATTGTGGGTTATCAAGATCAACAGCTGGTTCAATCTCTACATCATTATCATTACTAGGTTGAGCATCATCATGAACATCATCATTAACACTTTCACTAGATTCATGTTCATTACCAGATTGTGTTTCAGCATCAGAAATAGAAATATCATTTGGATTCTCAGGTGGTTCAGCAATAGGTTCACTAGAAGCATGCAAAGTCCTATCATTTTTCTTTTTCTTCTTTTTAGAAGAACTAGGTGCATCAATATTATTTCTCTGAGAATCTTGTTCAATTCTCTTGGGGTGGCCATCAGGATACAAAGGTTCCTGAGTCATCTTACCAGTTCTAGTAGCCACTCTAGCAGCATAATCATTTTTCTTACTATTCAATTCATTGAGCAAATCATTCTGAGCTTTAAGTACTTGTTCTACTTGAGTGGTAACCATAGAAGCATGTTTATTAATGAGTTTAAGTTCACCTTTAACTCTAGACATATAATCACCCAAGTGTTCAATCATATAAGCATTTTGTTTTAATTGTCTACTAAAATAAGCATTAAAATCTTCTTGCCTAACCATAAAGTTATCAAACTCATCCAAGTATTGGCTAGCAATTTTAGTAGGAGGGATTTCAGCTTTATCATATCTATAGAGAGAATTTACCTTTACTACCTGTGTCAGGTTATCAAGACCATGAGTTTCTTCAATAGGTGGAGGATTAAAATCACAAGTTTCTTCAACAGGCGGTAAATTAAGACCATGTATTTCTTCAATAGGATGTAAATTCTTAACATTTTCAGCTTTAATACCCTTTTCTTTCATAGATTTCATTGCCTCTTGCATATCTTCAGGACTGAGAAATAGAACACCTCTCTTCTTCGGAGTTGGTTTAGGAATAGGCTCAGGAGCTGGCTGAGGAAGTGTCCAATTATTTTCATTTGTCAACATATTATTCAATAGAATTTCAGCTTCATCCGGTGTTCTTTCCCTGAAAACAGAACCAGCACAGCTATCCAGGTAATCTCTGGAAGCATTGGTTAGTCCATTATAAAAGATATCAAGTATTTCATTTTTCTTAAGAGGATGATCAGGCAAAGCATTAAGTAATTGGAGAAGCCTCCCCCAAGCTTGTGGGAGACTCTCTTCTTCAATTTGCACAAAATTATATATTTCCCTTAAAGCAGCTTGTTTCTTATGAGCAGGAAAATATTTAGCAGATAAGTAATAAATCATATCCTGGGGACTACGCACACAACCGGGATCAAGAGAATTAAACCATATCTTAGCATCACCCTTTAATGAGAATGGAAATATTTTAAGGATATAAAAGTAGCGAGATCTCTCATCATTAGTAAATAGGGTGGCTATATCATTTAATTTAGTAAGATGTGCCACAACAGTTTCAGATTCATAGCCATGAAAAGGATCAGATTCAACCAAAGTAATTATATCAGGATCAATAGAGAATTCATAATCCTTATCGGTAGACAGATAGGTGAAGTAGCAAATGCAGGGCCAGGTTTCATTCTAGCATTAAGAGATTGCTGCTTCCATTTAGCTAATAACCTCTTGAGCTCATATCTATCTTTGCAAGCTAAAATAGCTAAAGCAGCTTCTTTTTCAAAAACATAACCCTCAGGAATAACAGGAGAGTCTTCATCATCACTTTCATCAATATTATCTGTTTCAATAATTTCTTTGTCTCTAACCCTAGCAAGTTGTTCATCAAGAAATTCAGTAAGTGGCACAGTAGTATCAAGCATAGAATTAGTTTCATCATAAGTATCATGCATAGCAGAGGTGGCATCATCAATAACATGCGACATATCAGAACGAATAGCAGAAGCAGGTTTAGGTGTCGCAAGCTTACTCAAAACAGAAGGTGAATCAAGTGCAAAGCTAGATGGCAATTCCTTACCTCCCCTCGTAGTTGAGGGATAAATTGTTGTCTTAGCGTCTTTCAAGTTCTTCATAGTGACCAGCAGATATAAATCCCAAGTGACTCAAAGAATAGAGCTTTGCTCCCCGGCAACGGCGCCAGAAAATAGTCTTGATAACCCACAAGTATAGGGGATCGCAACAGTTTTCGAGGGTAGAGTATTCAACCCAAATTTATTGATTCGACACAAGGGGAGCCAAAGAATATTCTCAAGTATTAGCAGTTGAGTTGTCAATTCAACCACACCTGGATAACTTAGTATCTGCAGCAAAGTATTTAGTAGCAAAGTAATATGATAGTAGTGGTAACGGTAACAAAGGTAATAGTTGCAAAAGTAATATTTTTGGTGTTTTGTAGTGATTGTAACGGTAGCAACGGAAAACTAAATAAGTGAAGAACAATATGTGAAAAGCTCGTAGGCATTGGACTAGTGACGGAGAATTATGCCGGATGTGGTTCATCATGTAACAATCATAACATAGGGTGACACATAACGAGCTCCAATTCATCAATGTAATGTAGGCATGTATTCCGAATATAGTCATACGTGCTTATGGTAGAGAACTTGCATGACATCTTTTGTCCTACCCTCCCGTGGTAGCGGGGTCCTAGCGGAAACTAAGGGATATTAAGGCCTCTTTTTAATAGAGTACCGGAACAAAGCATTAACACATAGTGAATACATGAACTCCTCAAACTATGGTCATCACCGGGAGTGGTCCCGATTATTGTCACTTCGGGGTTGCCGGATCATCACACATAGTAGGTAACTATAGACTTGCAAGATAGGATCAAGAACTCACATATATTCATCAAAACATAATAGGTTCAGATCTGAAATCATGGCACTTGGGCCCTAGTGACAAGCATTAAGCATAGCAAAGTCATATCAACATGAATCTCAGAACATAGTGGATACTAGGGATCAAACCCTAACAAAACTAACTCGATTACATCATAGATCTCATCCAACCCATCACCGTCCAGCAAGCCTACGATGGAATTACTCACGCTCGGCGGTGAGCATCATGAAATTGTCGATGGAGGATGGTTGATGATGACGACGGCGACGGATTCCCCTCTCCGGAGCCCCGAACGGGCTCCGGATCAGCCCTTCCGAGAGGTTTTAGGGCTTGGCGGCGGCTCCGTATCGTAAAACGCGATGAATCCTTCTCTGCGATTTTTTTGTCCCCGAAAGTGAATATATGGAGTTGGAGTTGAGGTAGGTGGAGCATCAGGGGGCCCACGAGGTAGGGGGGCGCGCCCTCCACCCTCGTGGACAGGGTGTGGGCCCCCTGACGTGGATTTTTCTACCAGTATTTTTCTTATTTTCCAAATAGATGTTCCGTGGAGTTTCAGGTCATTCCAAGAACTTTTGTTTCTGCACATAAATAACACCATGGAAAGTCTGCTGAAAACAGCGTCAGTCCTGGTTAGTTCCATTCAAATCATGCAAGTTAGAGTCCAAAACAAGGGCAAAAGTGTTTGGAAAAGTAGATACGACGGAGACGTATCAGCATCCAGTAGCTCGGCAACACGCTCCAGCAGTGCATCCTGGCCGCTCTCCATCAGCCTGCATCGCAGCAGCTCCCTTGCCACGGTGAGCGCTGCCCGCATGTTTGCTTGCTCCTGTCGCGAGTGCGGCGCCGTTGCTGCGGCGTGACTAGCTGCTCTCGCAGCGGCTCGTACTTGTCGTGGGGTGAGGGTGGACGGCGCCTGGCCACGCCGCCCGCGCCCGACGGAGTTCGGCGGCGCTCGTGCCGCCTGGAGCATGGGGTCGAGGTCTTCATGGGTAGGCGATGCTGCCCGGGCTGGCCAGGCCGCCCAGCGGTCGGATCTGGCCCTTGGGTCACCAGACATCGCGGCGGTGGAGCGTCGGCGAGTTGGTTGGTGGAGAAGAAGCCCCTGCGCACCCCTACCTGGCACGCCAAATGTCGGATGTGGGGTTCCGCTAAACACTTAAGGTTCAAACTCTGGGGTGCGCGCGAAGTCTTTCCCTCCTACCGATCTACGCCCTAGCTCACTAAGATCTCGTGGACGAACTCGACGAACTTGCAACACAGAAAGACGCGAGGTTTATACTGGTTCGGGCCACCGTTGTGGTGTAATACCCTACTCCAGTGTGGTGGTGGTGGATTTCCTCTTGGGATGATGATGAACGGTACAAGGGAAGAACAACCTCCTGAGGTTGAGGTGTTCTTGTGGCTAGGCTCTTGATCGGGTTGGATCAAGCTAAGATTCCCGCCTCCCACTATGGTGGCTAGCTCCACTTATATAGGCCCTAGTCCTCCTCCCAAATATCGAGCGGGAAGGGAGCCAACATCGGCGGGCAAATTTGAAGGGGGATAGCTAGTACAAGCTATCCTGACAAAAGCGGTCTTCGCCTGCGAAAAGCTCTGGTGGTGACGCTGCCTTGGGCTCCACGATGACCTCCGCCTTGCCGTCCTCCTAGTCTTGGTCTCGTTGCACCAATATAGCAACCTTTGCCTGATGCCTCGGTACTCTTCGCCTGCGCGGGCCTCCTTAGCACCAAAGAGGAAATAAGGACGCTGCGCGCGCTGGCGCCTGCCTGGTGTCGTTCGTCATGGCTCACGTCACGAGAGCCTCGTGAGGTTTGCCCCGCCTTGATATCTCCGCTCCTCGTGAGCCTGCCTGGCTAGGCCACTCCAGAGGAGGTCTTGCGTCGTCCGCCTCGCGAGGCTTGGACCCTCGCGAGGGTCTTGGATGCCTTGTTGATGAAGTTGGGCCGTACGGCCTGCTGGCTTAGCCATGCTGTGGGCCGCAGGCAGGCAAGTCTGGGGACCCCCGTTCCCAGAACGCCGACAAATACTTCAAGCATACTAACAGAGAAATCATGTCTTCTCAAAATAACATGGCCAAAGAAAGTTATCCCTACAAAATCATATAGTCTGGCTATGCTCTATCTTCATCACACAAAGTATTTAATCATGAACAACCCCGATGACAAGCCAAGCAATTGTTTCATACTTTTGATGTTCTCAAACCTTTTCAATCTTCACGCAATACATGAGCGTGAGCCATGGACATAGCACTATATGTGGAATAGAATGGTGGTTGTGGAGAAGACAAAAAAGGAGAAGATAGTCTCACATCAACTAGGCGTGTCAATGGGCTATGGAGATGCCCATCAATAAATATCAATGTGGGTGAGTAGGGATTGCCATGCAACAGATGCACTAGAGGTATAAGTGTATGAAAGCTCAGCAAAAGAAAGTAAGTGGGTGTGCATCCAACTCGCTTGCTCACGAAGACCTAGGGCATTTTGAGGAAGCCCATCATTGGAATATACAAGCCAAGTTCTATAATGTAAAATTCCCACTAGTATATGAAAGTGACAACATAGGAGACTCTCTATTATGAAGATCATGTTGCTACTTTGAAGAACAAGTGTGGCAAAAGGATAGTAACATTGTTCCTTCTCTCTTTTTCTCTCATTTTTTTTGTTTGGGCCTTTTTCTCTTTTTATGGCCTCTTTTTTCCTTTTCTTTTTTTTTTCGTCCGGAGTCTCATCCCGACTTGTGGGGGAATCATAGTCTGCATCATCCTTTCCTCACTTGGGACAATGCTCTAATAATGATGATCATCACACTTTTTATTTACTTACAACTCAAAAATTTCAACTCAATACTTGGAACAAAATATGACTATGTGAATGCCTCCGGCGGTGTACCGGGATATGCAATGAATCAAGAGTGACATGTATGAAAGAATTATAAAGGTTGCTTTGCCACAAATACGATGTCAACTACATCATCATGCAAAGCAATATGACAATGATGAAACGTGTCATAATAAACGGAACAGTGGTAAGTTACATGGCAATATATCTCGGAATGACTATGAAAATGCCATAATAGGTAGATATGGTGGCTGTTTTGAGGAAGGTATATGGTGGGTGTATGATACCAGCGAAAGGTGCGCGGTATTAGAGAGGCTAGCAATGGTGGAAGGGTGAGAGTGCGTATAATCCATGGACTCAACATTAGTCATAAAGAACTCACATACTTATTGCAAAAATCTATTAGTCATCGAAACGAAGTACTACGCGCATGCTCCTAGGGGGATAGATTGGTAGGAAAATACCATCGCTCGTCCCCGACCGCCACTCATAAGGAAGACAATCAATAAATAAATCATGCTCCGACTTCATCACATAACGGTTCACCATACGTGCATGCTATGAGAATCACAAACTTTAGAACAAGTATTTCTCAAATTCACAACTACTCAACTAGCATGACTCTAATATCACCATCTTCATATCTCAAAACAATTATCAAGTATCAAACTTCTCATAGTATTCAATGCACTTTATATGATAGTTTTTATTATACCCATCTTGGATGTTCATCATATTAGGACTAATTTTATAGCCAAAGCAAACTACCATGCTGTTCTAAAAGACTCTCAAAATAATATAAGTGAAGCATGAGAGATCAATAATTTCTATAAAATAAAACCACCACCGTGCTCTATAAAGATATAAGTGAAGCACTAGAGCAAAATTATCTAGCTCAAAAGATATAAGTGCAGCACATAGAGTATTCTAATAAATTCCGATTCATGTGTGTCTCTCCCAAAAGGTGTGTACAACAAATATGATTGTGGTAAATAAAAAACAAAGACTCAAATCATACAAGATGCTCCAAGCAAAAACACATATCATGTGGTGAATAAAAATATAGCCTCAAGTAAAGTTACCGATAGACGAAGACGAAAGAGGGGATGCCTTCTGGGGCATCCCCAAGCTTGGGCTTTTGGTTGTCCTTGAATTTTACCTTGGGGTGCCTTGGGCACCCCCAAGCTTAGGCTCTTGCCACTCCTTATTCCATAATCCATCAAATCTTTACCAAAAACTTGAAAACTTCACAACACAAAACTCAACAAAAAATCTTATGAGCTCCGTTAGTATAAGAAAACAAATCACCACCATAAGGTAATGTAATGAACTCATTCTTTATTTATATTGGTGTTAAACCTACTGTATTCCAACTTCTCTATGGTTTATACCCTCCGATACTAGCCATAGATTCATCAAAATAAGCAAACAACACACGAAAAACAGAATCTGTCAAAAACAGAACAGTCTGTAGCAATCAGATTTGTTCGAATACTTATGTAACTCAAACAGTTCTGAAAAACTAGGACAACGTGGACAATTTTTATATTGATCTACTTCAAAAAGAATTGGTATTTTATCATGTTCTGGTGAATTTTAACAATTGTTTTCGTGAGCGCAAAGTTTCTGTCTTTTTCAGCAAGATCAAACAACTATCACCCAAGAAGATCCTATTGGTTCTACTTGGCACAAACACTAATTAAAACATGAAAACACATCTTAACAGAAGCTAGATGAATTATTTATTACTAAACAGAACCGAAAATCAAGAAACAAAAATAAAATTGGGTTGCCTCCCAACAAGCACTATCGTTTAAAGCCCCTAGCTAAGCATTGATAATTTCGATGATGCTCACATGAAAGACAAGATTTGAAGCACAAAGAGAGCATCTTAAAATACGTGACAAACACATCTAAGTCTAACATACTTCCTATGCATAGGCATCTTATAGGCAAACAAATTATCAAGGCAAGCAAAAACTAGCATATGCATGGAAGAAGAAAGAGAATTTATAGTATAATCATTGCAATCATGCTTTTTATCGAAGGAACTACCAAGTATGGGTGCAATAGCAACGATCTCATGTTTAACATAAGGAACTATAGCAAATTCATCTTCGTAAATATTGTTATCATGGCCACAAGAATAGCAAGCATCACGTTCATCAAGGGATATTTCAATCAAATTATCATTATCTATAGATTCGTGCATATCATTATTTTCTTCCAAAGCAACGGTCATTATCTCCATAAATTCTTTGACATAGACATTATGAGCATAGTTTTCATAGCAATATTTAAGTATGTCAAAATTTTCAGATTCGTAGAGAGTAATATCATACTTTTCAATCAAAGAAGCAACTTCATAAGCACCCTTAAAAGCAACAAATTCTTCAATTTGTTCGATATCATAGTAACTATAAACACCTTTTTCATAAGAAGATAAGATTTTGTTTTCATTAAACTCACATAGGTAGGGAAGGTGTTTTTTAGGGTTCTTAGAGCAACAAGTAAAATCTTAAATTTCACAAATATTCCAAGCATAACACAGCAATCTGTTTATTTGATCCCAAAAGAGTCTCCCTTTTTCAGACAAACGGTGACGCACAAAATGAGCATGCTCATCTAAAGATTTTCCATCAACTAGGCTAGTTGGGGTTTCAGCATGAGTGCATAAGGATCAAAGATGATCCAAGTAGAACACTTTAAGTGGATCCATATCAATAGATTTTTAGCAAGCAAAGATGCAAGAAAATAGAAGGCACGTGGAAACACAAACAAAAAGACATACGGGAAGAAGGGCGAAGAAAAGGCAAAGGTGAAGTGGGCGAGAGGAAAACGAGAGGCAAATGGCAAATAATGTCATGCGAGGGATAAGAGTTGTGATGGGTACTTGGTATGCCTTGACTTGGCGTAGATCTCCCCGGCAACGGCGCCAGAAATCGCTCGTTGGCGGGAGATCAAATCTTGACTTGACTTGGTGTAAATCTCCCGGGCAACGGCGCCAGAAATCCTTCTTACTACCTCTTGAGCACTGCGTTGGTTTTCCCTTGAAGAGGAAAGGGTGATGCAGCAAAGTAGCGTAAGTATTTCCCTCAGTTTTTGAGAGCCAAGGTATCAATCCAGTAGGAGACTACACGCAAGTCGCCTCGTACCTACACAAACAAATAAGAACCTTGCAACCAACGCAATAAAGGGGTTTTCAATCCTTTCACGGCCACTTGCAAAAGTGAGATCTGATAGAGATAATAAGATAAATATTTTTGGTATTTTTTCTGATATAGATTGGAAAGTAAAGATTGCAAAATAAAATAGACCGGAAACTTATATGATGGAAAATAGACCTGGGGGCCATAGGTTCCACTAGTGGCTTCTCTCAAGATAGCATAAGTATTACGGTGGGTGAACAAATTACTGTCGAGCAATTGATAGAAAAGTGCATAATTATGAGAATATATAGGCATGATCATGTATATAGGCATCACGTCCGCGACAAGTAGACCGAAATGATTCTGCATCTACTACTATTACTCCACACATCGACCACTATCCAGCATGCATCTAGAGTATTAAGTTCATAAGAACAGAGTAACGCGTTAGGCAAGATGACATGATGTAGAGGGATAAACTCAAGCAATATGATATACACCCCATCTTTTTATCCTCGATGGCAACAATACAATGCGTGCCTTGTTGCCCCTGCTATCACTGGGAAAGGACACCGCAAGATTGAACTCAAAGCTAAGCACTTCTCCCATTGCAAGAAAGATCAATCTAGTAGGCCAAACCAAACTTATAATTCAAAGAGACTTGCAAAGATAACAAATCATACATAAAAGAATTCAGAGGAGATTCAAATATTGTTCATAGATAATCTTGATCATAAACCCACAATTCATCGGATCTCGCAGACTAAGGCATAGCCTAGTGGAGGGAAGGGGCTGATGCCTTCCCACCCACCCAGGTTCAAGGCATGGTACTTGCAATTTGGGTTTGTTGCACCAATTATACTGTAGGGGGTTCCATTACAGTATTTCTGTCAAAAAAAAATTCATCGGATCTCAACAAACACACCGCAAAAAGAATTACATCGAATAGATCTCCAAGAGAATCGAGGAGAACTTTGTATTGAGATCCAAAGAGAGAAAAGAAGCCATCTAGATAATAACTATGGACCCGAAGGTATGTGGTATACTACTCACACATCATCGGAGAGGCTATGGTGTTGATGTAGAAGCCCTCCATGATCGATTCCCCCTCCGCCAGAGTGCCGGAAAAGGCCCCAAGATGGGATCTCACGGGTACAGAAGGTTGCGGCGGTGGAAATAGGGTTTCGTGGTGCTCCTGGATGTTTTTGGGGTATATGGGTATATGGGTATATATATAGGTGGAAGAAGTAGGTCGGTGGAGCTGCGAGGGGCCCACGGGGGTGGGGGCGTGCCCAGGGGGCAGGCACGCCTCCCTGCCTTGTGGCCTCCTCGCTTCTTTCTTGACGTCCACTCCAAGTCCCCTGGATCACGTTTGTTCCACAAATAACTCTCGCGAAGGTTTCATTCCGTTTGGACCCCGTTTGATATTCCTTTTCCGCGAAACACTGAAATAGGCAAAAAACAGCAATTTGCGCTGGGCCTTCGGTTAATAGGTTAGTCCCAAAAATAATATAAAAGTGCTTAGCAAAGCCCATTAAACATCCAAAACAGATAATTTAATAGCATGGAACAATAAAAAATTATAGATACGTTGGAGACGTATCAGTACTACCCATAGATTCATCAAAATAAGCAAACAACACATAGAAAACAGAATCTGTCAAAAACAGAACAATCTGTAGTAATCTGTAACTCTCGAATACTTATATAACTCCAAAAATTCTAAAACATTACGACAACCTGGGAAATTTGTGTACCAATCTTGTGCAAAAAGAATCAGATCAAAAGCACACTTCTGTAACAACTGAAAATTATTTTCCTGGGCGCAAAAGTTTCTGTTTTTCAGCAAGATCAAAACAACTATCACTGTAAGCCATCCAAAAGGTCTTACTTGGCACAAACACTAATTAAAACACAAAAACACATCTAACCAGAGGCTATATGAATTATTTATTGAAAAACAGAACCAAAAAGCAAAGAACAAAAATAAAAATGGGCTGCCTCCCAACAAGCGCTATTGTTTAACGCTTTTGCGAACTCATAAATTCCCAGGTATTGTCATCTTTGGTATGCAATCCATAAGTAGCTCTCATAATAGATTTATATGGCAACTTAATTTTCTTTCTAGGAAAGTATTCCATGCCCTTCCTTAACAGAAATTGAAATCTAATATTTCCTTCTTTCATATCAATAATTGCACCAATCGTTCTAAAGAAAGGTCTACCAAGAATAATAGGACATGTAGGATTGCAATCTATATCAAGAATAATGAAATCTAAGGGAACATAATTCCTATTTGTAACAGTAAGAACATCATTAATTCTTCCCATAGGTTTCTTAATAGTGGAATCTGCAAGATGCAAATTTAAAGAACAATCATCAAATTCACGGAAACCTAACACATCACATAAAGTTTTTGGAATCGTGGAAATGCTAGCACCCAAATCACACAAACCATGTCACTCATAATATTTAATCTTAATATTAATAATAGGTTCCCACTCATCATAAAGTTTTATAGGGATAGAAACTTCCAATTCAAGCTTTTCTTCAAAAGATTGCATCATAGCATCAATGATATGTTTAGTAAAAGCTTTGTTTTGATTATAAGCATGAGGAGAATTCAACATGGATTGCAACAAGGAAATACAATCTATTAAAGAACAATTATCATAATTAAATTCCTTGAAATCCAAAAGAGTGGGTCCATTTCTACTTAAAGTTTTGACCTCTCCAATCCCACTTTTACCAATTTTTGCATCAAGATCTAAAAACTCCGAATCATTGGGACGCCTTTTAACTAAAGTTGACTCATATCTAGTCCCATCTTTATCAAGATTTATGTTGGAAAACAAAGATTCAATAGGAGTCACATCAATCACTTTAAGATCTTCATCATTATTTTCACGAAAACTAGAAGAACATGTTTTTACAAACCAATCTCATTGAGCACACATCTTAGCGGTTCTTTCTTTGGACTGATCAATGGAGATTCTCATAGCCTTTAGAGATTTATTGATATCATGCTTGGGTGGAATAGATATAATTTTCAAAGAATCAACATCAAGAGAAATTCTATCCAGGTTCCTAGCCAAATCATCAATCTTAAGCAATTTTTCTTCAACCAAAGCATTAAAATTCTTTTGCAAACTCATAAATTCTTTAACACTATTCTCAAAATCAGAGGGCATATTATTATAATTTCCATAAGAATTTTTGTAGTAAGTACCATAATTATTAGAGGAATTACTAGGAAATGGCCAATGATTAAAATTACCTCTATACGTGTTATTACCAAAATTGTTCCTACCAAGAAAATTCACATCCATAGATTCATTATTATTATCAATCAAAGTATACAAAGGCATATCATTAGGATCAATATAAGCACTCTTGCTAGCCAATAATTTTATAAGTTCATCCATCTTTCCACTCAAAACATTAATCTCTTCAATCGCATGCACTTTTTTACTAGTGGAAGATCTTTCGGCGTGCCATTGAGAATAATTAACCATAATATTATCTAGGAGTTTAGTAGCTTCCCATAGAGTAATTTCCATAAAAGTACCTCCCGTGGCCGAATCTAAAAGATTTCTAGAAGCAAAATTCAATCCGGCACAATTTTTTTGTATAATCATCCACAAATTCAAACCACGAGTAGGGCAATTTCGTATCATCAATTTCATCCTCTCCCAAGATTGTGCAACATGTTCATGATCAAGTTGCTGAAAATTCATAATATCGTTCTTAAGGGAGATGATCTTAGCGGGAGGAAAATACTTGGAAATAAAAGCATTTTTACACTTATTCCATGAATCAATACTATTTTTAGGCAAAGATGAAAACCAAGTTTTAGCACGATCTCGAAGTGAGAACGGAAATAGCTTCAATTTAAAAATATCAATATCCACATATTTTTTCTTTTGCATATCACACAACTCAACAAAATTATTAAGATGGGATGCGACATCTTCACTACGAAGGCCGGAAAATTGATCTTTCATAACAAGATTCAGCAAAGCAGCATTTATTTCATAAGATTTCGCACAAGTGGCGGGAGCATTGGGAGTACTCATAAAATCATTGTTATTAGTATTGGAAAAGTCACACAATTTGGTATTCTCTTGAGCCATCGTGACAAAGCAAACAATCTAACACACGAGCACACAAAAAGCAAACGAAGAAGACGAACGGAAGAGGGGCGAAGAAAAATGCAAATCTTTTCAAAAATTGTTTTAGAAGTGGGGAGAGGAAAACGAGAGGAAAATGGCGAATAATGTAATGCAAGAGATGAGAGTTTATGATGGGTACTTCATATGTCTTGACTTGGCATAGATTGAAGGAAATATGCTCTAGAGGCAATAATAAAGTTGTTATTTATATTTCCTTATATCATGATAAATATATATTATTCATGCTAGAATTGTATTAACCGGAAACTTGATACATGTGTTGATACATAGACAAAATAGTGTCCCTAGTAAGCCTCTACTAGACTAGCTCGTTTATAAAAGATGGTTAAGTTTCCTAACCATAGACATGTGTTGTCATTTGATGAATGGGATCACATCATTAGGAGAATGATGTGATGGACAAGACCCATACGTTAGCTTAGCATAATGATCGTTAAGTTTTATTGCTATTGCTTTCTTCATGACTTATACATATGTTCCTTTGACTATGAGATTATGCAACTCCCGAATACCGGAGGAATACCTTGTGCGCTATCAAACGTCACAACATAAATGGGTGATTATAAAGATGCTCTACAGGTATCTCCGAAGGTGTTTTGTTGGGTTGGCATAGATCGAGATTAGGATTTGTCACTCCGAATATCAGAGAGGTATCTCTGGGCCCTCTCGGTAATGCACATCATAATAAGCCTTGCAAGCAATGTGACTAAAGAGTTAGTTACGGGATGATGCATTACGAAATGAGTAAAGAGACTTTCCGGTAATGAGATTGAACTTGGTATGAGGATACCGACGATCGAATCTCGGGCAAGTAACATACCTATGACAAGGGAATAACATATGTTGCCATTACAGTTCGACCGATAAAGATCTTCGTAGAATATGTGGGAGCCAATATAATCATCCAGATTCTGCTATTGGTTATTGACCAGAGAGGTGTCTCGGTCATGTCTACATAGTTCTCGAACCCGTAGGGTCCGCACGCTTAACGTTCGATGACGATTTGTTATTATATGAGTTATGTGATTTGGTGGCCGAATGTTGGAGTCCCGGATGAGATCACGGACATAACGGGGAGTCTCGAAATGGTCGAGAGGTAAAGATTTATATATAGGACGATGGTATTCGGACACCGGAAGTGTTCCGGGAAGCACCGAGTACTTATCAGGTCACTGGAAGGGGTTCAGGGCACCCCCGGCAAAAGATATGGGCCTTATGGGCCAAGAGGGGAAACACACCAGCCACAAAGGGGCTGGTGCGCCCCCCATATGGGCTGGCCAAATTGGAGAAGGAAAGGGGAAGGAGGAAAGGAAAAAGGGAATAGGAATCCCCCTTCCCCCTCTTCCCTTCCTACTCCGAATAGGAATAGGAAAGGGGGGAGGCCGAATTGGGAGGTGCCCTAGTAGGATTCCTCCTACTTGGGGCGCCCCCTTGGCTGCCTCTCCTCCCCTCCAACCTATATATATATATATATATATATATATATATATATATATATATATATATGAAGGGGGGCACCGCTAGAACACACACCAACAATTGTTAGCCGTGTGCGGCGCCCCCTCCACAGTTTACGCCTCCGGTCATATCTTCGTAGTGCTTAGGTGAAGCCCTGCGCGGATCACTTCACCATCACCATCACCACGCCGTCGTGCTGAGGAACTCTCCCTCGACACTTTGCTGGATCAAGAGTTCAAGGGACGTCATCGAGTTGAACATGTGCAGAACTCGGAGGTGCCATACGTTCGGTGCTTGATCGGTCGGAACAAGAAGAAGTTCTACTGCATCAACTGCGTTGTCAAATGCTTCCGCTTTCGGTCTACGAGGCTGCATGGACACACTCCCCCCCTCTCATTGCTATGCATCTCCCAGATAGATCTTGCATGGACGTAGGAATTTTTTTGAAATTGCATGCTACGTTCCCCAACAGTGGCATCTGAGCCAGGTTTATGTGTAGCTGATATGCACGAGTAGAACACATAGAGTTGTGGGCGATGATAGTCATACTGCTTACCACCAACGTCTTATTTTGATTTGGCGGTATTGTTGGATGAAGTGGCCCGGACCAACCTTACATGACCACGTTCATGAGACCGGTTCCACCGATAACTACGACCGGTCCTTGTTGAAGGTTAAAACAACAAACTTGACAAAACATCATTGTGGTTTTGATGCGTAGGTAAGAATTGTTCTTACTACAAGCCCGTAGCAGCCACGTAAAACTTGAAACAACAAAGTAGAGGACGTCCAACTTTTTTTTGCAGGGCATGTTGTGATGTGATATGGTCAAGACATGATGTGATATATGTTGTTGTATGGGATGATCATGTTTTGTAAAAGTTATCGGCAACTGGCAGGAGCCTTATGGTTGTCCCTTTATTGTATGAAATGCAATCGCCATGTAATTGCTTTACTTTATCACTATGCGTTAGCGATAGTTGTAGAAGAAATATTTGGCGAGACGACAACGACGCTACGATGGAGATCAAGGTGTCAAGCCGGTGACGATGGAGATCATGACGGTGCTTTGTAGATGGAGATCAAAGGCACAAGATGATGATGGCCATATCATGTCACATATTTAGATTGCATGTGATGTTTATCTTTTATGCATCTTATTTTTCTTAGTACGACAGTAGCATTATAAGATTATCCCTTACTAAAATTTCAAGGTATAAGTGTTCTCCCTAAGTATGCACCATTGCGACAGTTCGTCATGCCGAGACACCACGTGATGATCGGGTGTGATAAGCTCTACGTTCACATACAACGGGTGCAAGACAGTTTTGCACGTGCGGAATACTCAGGTTAAACTTGACGAGCCTAGCATGTACAGACATGGCCTCAGAACACTAGAGACCGAAAGGTCGAATGTGAATCATATAGTAGATATTATCAACATAGAGATGTTCACCATTGAAAACTACTCCATCTCACGTGATGATCGGACGTGGTTTAGTTGATTTGGATCACGTGATCATTTAGATGACTCGAGGGATGTCTATCTAAGTGGGAGTTCTTAAGTAATATGATTAATTGAACTTAATTTATCATGAACTTAGTCTTGATAGTTTTTGCATATCTATGTTGTAGATAAATGGCTCGTGCTACCGTTCCCTTGAATTTTAATGCGTTCCTAGAGAAACCTAATTTGAAAGATGATGGCGGCAACTACACGGACTGGGTCCGTAACTTGAGGATTATCCTCATTGCTGCACAAAAGAATTATGTTCTTGATGCACCTCTAGGTGTGCCACCCCCTCCAGCAATTGCGGACATTGTGAATGTTTTGCAATCGCGTGTTGATGACTACTCGATAGTTTAGTGTGGCATGCTTTACGGCTTAGAATCGGGACTTCAAAGACATTTTGAACGTCATGGAGCATATGAGATGTTCCAGGAGTTGAAGTTAATATTTCAAGCAAATGTCCGAGTTGAGAGATATGAAGTCTCCAACAAGTTCTATAGCTGCAAGATGGAGGAGAACAGTTCTGTCAGTGAACACATACTCAGAATGTCTGGGTACCATAACCACTTGACTCAGCTGGGAGTTAATCTTCCTGATGATAGTGTTCTTGACAGAGTTCTTCAATCACTGCCACCAAGCTATAAAGGCTTCCTGATGAACTATAATATGCAAGGGAAGGAGAAGACTATTCCCGAGCTCTTTGCAATGCTCAAAGCTGCGGAGGAAGAAATGAAGAAGGAGCATCAAGTGTTGATGGTTAAAAAGACCACTAGTTTCAAGAAAAAGGGAAAAGGAAAGAAGGGGAACTTCAAGAAGAATGGCAAGCAAGTTGCCACTCCCGAGAAGAAGCCTAAATCTGGACCTAAGCCTGAAACTGAGTGCTTCTACTGCAAAGGGATTGGTCACTGGAAGCAGAACTGCCCCAAGTATTTGGCGAATAAGAAAGATGGCAAAGTGAACAAAGGTATATTTGATATACATGTTATTGGTGTGTACCTTACTAATGCTCGTAGTAGTGCCTGGGTATTTGATACCGGTTCGGTTGCTCATATTTGTAACTCAAAACAGGGGCTACGGATTAAATGAAGATTGGCTAAGGACGAGGTGACGATGCGCGTCGGGAATGGTTCCAAGGTCCATGTGATTGCCATCGGCATGCTACCTCTACATCTAACTTTAGGATTAGTTTTAGACCTGAATAATTGTTATTTGGTGCCAGCGTTGAGCATGAACATCATATTTGGATCTTGTTTAATGCGAGACGGTTATTCATTTAAATCAAAGAATAATGGTTGTTCTATTTATATGAGTAATATCTTTTATGGTCATGCACCCTTGAAGAGTGGTCAATTTTGGTTGAATCTCAATCGTGGTGATACACATATTCATAATATTGATGCCAAAAGATGCAAAGTTGATAATGATAGTGCAACATATTTGTGGCACTGTCGTTTAGGTCATATTGGTGTAAAGCGCATGAAGAAACTCCATGCAGATGGACTTTTGGAATCACTTGATTATGAATCATTTAATGCTTGCGAACCATGCCTCATGGGCAAGATGGCTAAGACTCCGTTCTTCGGAACAATGGAGCGAGCTACTGACTTATTGGAAATAATACATACCGATGTATGCGGTCCGACGAGTGTTGAGGCTCGCGGAGGGTATCATTATTTTCTGACCTTCACAGATGATTTGAGCAGATATGGGTATATCTACTTAATGAAGCACAAATCTGAAACATTTGAAAAGTTCAAAGAATTTCAGAGTGAAGTGGAGAATCATCGTAACAAGAAAATAAAGTTTCTACGATCTGATCGCGGAGGCGAATATTTGAGTTATGAGTTCGGCCTTCATTTAAAACAATGTGGAATAGTTTCACAACTCACGCCACCAGGAACACCACAGCGTATTGGTGTGTCCGAATATCGTAATCGTACTTTATTAGAAATGGTGCGATCTATGATGTCTCTTATCGATTTACCGCTATCGTTTTGGGGTTATGCATTAGAGACAGCTGCATTCACTTTAAGTAGGGCACCGTCTAAATCCATTGAGACAATAGAGTATGAACTGTTGTTTGGCAAGAAACCTAAGCTGTCGTTTCTTAAAGTTTGGGGTTGCGATGCTTATGTGAAAAAGCTTCAGCCTGATAAGCTCGAACCCAAATCGGAGAAGTGCATCTTCATAGGATACCCAAAAGAGACTGTTGGGTACACCTTATCACAGATCCGAAGGCAAGATCTTTGTTGCTAAGAATGGATCCTTTCTAGAGAAGGAGTTTCTCTCGAAAGAAGTGAGTGGGAGGAAAGTAGAACTTGATGAGGTAATTGTACCTTCTCTTGAAATGGAAAGTAGTTCATCACAGAAATCAGTTCCAGTGATGCCTACACCAATTAGTGAGGAAGCTAATGATAATGATCATCAAACTTCAGATGAAGTTTCTACCGAACCTCATAGGTCAACCAGAGCACGTTCCGCACCAGAGTGGTACGGTAATCCTGTTATGAAAGTCATGTTACTAGACCATGACGAACCTACGAACTATGAGGAAGCGATGATGAGCCCAGATCCCGCAAAATGGCTTGAGGCCATGAAATCTGAGATGGGATCCATGTATGAGAACAAAGTATGGTCTTTGGTGGACTTGCCCGATGATCGGCAAGCCATAGAGAATAAATGGATCTTCAAGAAGTAGACTAACGCTGATGGTAATGTTACTGTCTACAAAGCTCGACTTGTCGCGAAAGGTTTTCGATAAGTTCAAGGAGTTGACTACGATGAGACCTTCTCACCCGTAGCGATGCTTAAGTCTGTCCGAATCATGTTAGCAATTGCCGCATTTTATGATTATGAAATCTGGCAAATGGATGTCAAAACTGCATTCCTTAATGGATTTCTTAAAGAAGAGTTGTATATGATGCAACCAAAAGATTTTGTCGACCCTAAAGGTGCTAACAAAGTGTGCAAACTCCAACGATCCATTATGGACTGGTGCAAGCCTCTCGAAGTTGGAATATACGCTTTGATGAAGTGATCAAAGCATATGGTTTTATATAGACTTTTGGAGAAGCCTGTATTTACAAGAAAGTGAGTGGGAGCTCTGTAGCATTTCTAATATTACATGTGGATGACATATTGTTGATTGGAAATGATATAGTATTTCTGGATAGCATAAAAGGATACTTGAATAAGAGATTTTCAATGAAAGACCTCAGTGAAGCTGCTTATATATTGGTTTCAAGATCTATAGAGATAGATCAAGACGCTTAATTGGACTTTCACAAAGCACATACCTTGATAAAGTTTTGAAGAAGTTCAAAATGGATCAGTCAAAGAAAGGTTTCTTGCCTGTGTTATAAGGTGTGAAGTTGAGTCAGACTCAATGCCCGACCACTGCAGAAGATAGAGAGAAAATGAAAGTCATTCCCTATGCTTCAGCCATAGATTCTATCATGTATGCTATGTTGTGTACCAAACCTGATGTGTGCCTTGCTATAAGTTTAGCAGGGAGGTACCAAAGTAATCCAGGAGTGGATCACTAGACAGCAGTCAAGAACATCCTGAAGTACGTGAAAAGGACTAAGGATAAGTTTCTCGTTTATGGAGGTGACAAAGAGCTTGTCATAAATGGTTACGTCGATGCTAGTTTTGACACTGATCCGGATGACTCTATGTCGCAGATCGGATACATATTTATATTGAATGGTGGAGCTGTCAGTTGGTGCAGTTCCAAGCAAAGCGTCGTGGCGGGATCTACGCGTGAAGTGGAGTACATAGCTGCTTCGGAAGCAGCGAATGAAGGAGTCTGGATGAAGGAGTTCATATCCGATCTAGGTGTAATACCTACTGCATCGGGTCCAATGAGAATCTTTTGTGACAATACTGGAGCAATAGCCTTGGCGAAGGAATCCAGATTTCACAAAAGAACCAAACACATCAAGCAACGCTTCAACTCCATCCGTGATCAAGTCAAGGAGGGAGACATAGAGATTCGCAAAATACATACGAATCTGAATGTGGCAGACACGTTGACTAAGCCTCTTCCACGAGCAAAACATGATCAACACCAAGACTCCATGGGTGTTAGAATCATTACAATGTAATCTAGATTATTGACTCTAGTGCAAGTGGGAGACTGAAGGAAATATGCCCTAGAGGCAATAATAAAGTTGTTATTTATATTTCCTTATATCATGATAATATCTATTATTCATGCTAGAATTTCATTAACCGAAAACTTGATACATGTGTGGATACATAGACAAAATAGTGTCCCTAGTAAGCCTCTACTAGACTAGGTCGTTAATCAAAGACGGTTAAGTTTTCCAAACATAGACATGTGTTGTCATTTGATGAACGGGATCACATCATTAGGAGAATGATGTGATGGCCAAGACCCATCTGTTAGCTTAGCATAATGATCGTTAAGTTTTATTGCTATTGCTTTCTTCATGACTTATACATGTTCCTTTGACTATGAGATTATGCAACTCCCGAATACCGGAGGAATACCTTGTGTGCTATCAAACATCACAACGTAAATGGATGATTATAAAGATGCTCTACATGTATCTCCGAAGGTGTTTTGTTGGGTTGGCATAGATCGAGATTAGGATTTGTCACTTCGAATATCAGAGAGGTATCTCTAGGCCCTCTCGGTAATGCACATCATAATAAGCCTTGCAAGTAATGTGACTAAAGAGTTAGTTACGTGATGATGCATTACGGAACGAGTAAAGAGACTTGTCGGTAACGAGATTGAACTAGGTATGAGGATACCGACGATCGAATCTCGGGCAAGTAACATACTGATGACAAGGGAATAACGTATCTTGTCATTACGGTTCGACCGATAAAGATCTTTGCAGAATATGTGGGAGCCAATATGAGCATCCAGGTTCCACTATTGGTTATTGACCGGAGAGGTGTCTCAGTCATGTCTACATAGTTCTCGAACCCGTAGGGTTCGCACGCTTAACATTCAATGACAATTTGTTATTATATGAGTTATGTGATTTGGTGACCGAATGTTGTTCGGAGTCCCGGATGAGATCACGGACATGACGAGGAGTCTCAAAATGGTTGATAGGTAAAGATTTATATATAGTACGATGGTATTCGGACACCGGAAGTGTTCCGGGAAGCACCGGGTACTTATCGGGTCACAGGAAGGGGTTCCGGGCACCCCCGGCAAAAAATATGGGCCTTATGGGCCAAGCGGGGAAACACACCAGCCACAAAGGTGCTGGTGAGGCCCCCCATATGGGCTGGCCAAATTGGAGAAGGAAAGGTGAAGGAGGAAAGGAAAAAGGGAATAGGATTCCCCCTTCCCCCTCTTCCCTTCCTACTCCGAATAGGAATAGGAAAGGGGGGAGGCCGAATTGGGAGGTGCCCAAGTAGGATTCCTCCTACTTGGGGTGCCCCCTTGGCTGCCTCTCCTCCCCTCCAACCTATATATATGAAGGGGGGCACCGCTAGAACACACACCAACAATTGTTAGCCGTGTGCGGCGCCCCCCTCCACAGTTTACGCCTTTGGTCATATCTTCATAGTGCTTAGGCGAAGCCCTACGCGGATCACTTCACCATCACCGTCACCATGCCATCGTGCTGACGGAACTCTCCCTCGACACTTTTCTGGATGAAGAGTTCGAGGAACGTCATTAAGCTGAACATGTGCAGAACTCGGAGGTGCCGTACGTTCGGTGCTTGAATGGTCAATTTTTGAAAATGCATGCTACGTTTCCCAACATAGATCTCCCTGGCAACGGCGCCATAAATTCTTCCTGCTACTTCTTGAGCTTGTGTTGGTCTTTTTCTTGAAGAGGAAAGGGTGAAGCAGCAAAGTAGAGATAAGTATTTCCCTCAGTTAGAGAACCAAGGTATCAATCCAGTAGGAGACAATGCACAAATCGCCAATACCCGCACAAACAATCAAACAACTTGCACCCAACACGATAAAGAGGTTGTCAATCCCTTCACGGTCACTTGAAAAAGTGAGATCTAGTAGAGATAGATGAAACTAAACAAACGATAAAGTAAATATTTTTCGGGTTTTTGGTTTATAGATCGGAAAGTAAAAGATAGATTGGAAACTTATATGATGGAAAATAGACCTGGGGGCCATTTGTTTCACTAGAGGCTTCTCTCAAGATAGCAAATAATACGGTGGGTTCATAACCCACAAGTATACACTACTGCAGGATACTGCTAACGCGACACTATAATCAGAGACCCTTGCCGAAACTGTGTGCGATGCATTAATCGCAAACGTTGGTTTAAAAAACCCGTCAAAAAAGGTGCAAAACGTTTGCGATGGCGGGGCCATCAAACACGGTTCAGATTTTGGTTGCGTGTGTGATATACGACATACAATTAATCCATTCAAACTGTTTGCGATGAGGCAGAACAACAGAAACAGGCAGCCATATCAATGTGTGTGCGATGCAGGGCACACGGTTAATCCATTCGAACTGTTTGCGATGAGGTAGAACAACAGAAACGGGCAGCCATATCAATGTGTGTGCGATATACGGCATACGGTTCACTCGGACGAACTGTTTTCGATTAGGGAACACAACAGAAATGGTTCAACTTAACAAGATGTGTGTGATATGCGGCATACAGTTCACATGGATGAACTGTTTGTGATGAGCCAAAAGAACACAAACGAGTGGTGTGAACAAGATGTGTGTGGTACGTGGCAAACAGCTGACTCGGATGAACCGTTTGCGATGAGAAATTACAACACAGACGGTTAATACAGTTAGTTCGTGTGCGAAGCTGTGTGTACAAAAAACATTGAAAAATGCAAACTAGTTGCTTGCGATGGCTAGGAGTACTGCACACGATGCGTCTGCGAGTACTCGTGTGCGATGATTAGTAAGTTACACATACATTTCCTTATGTTAACATGTGTGTGAATTTTCAATATGGACAGTTAATAATGAAATCCATATGGAGATCGGGCACACGCTTAAACTCAGTGAACTGTTTATGATACTAATACTTTCCATGAAAATTTGAGAACTTGGGTAACAACATTTGAGTAACATATATATAGTGGTTACACTATTTGACAAAAAGGAGGATCTTCGTAACACGGTTTTGACAACCATATGGTCCATATCTACATAGTTAACATAGTAACAACTATCACATTTTAAGAGGCTAAGGGCCAACAACCATATGGTCCATATCTACATACTTAACATAGTAACAGCTAGCATATTTTAAGAGGCTGAGGGCCAACAACCACAACTATCCGCTGGAAGCAGCTTGATCACGCGACTCGGCATCTCGTCAATGAAAAGGAAGAGCCCTCCTGTGCCTTGGTAGAGCATGAGCAGGAACAGTGTCTCCAATTTTCCAATATGCATGCATTGCCACGACAAGCGAGAACTTGTTAATTTGAATGGTTCCATTTCCGCGGAAATGCAGTACCTTGCAATCACTTCGGCGTTATTAGCAGGCACAGGTGCAATTTGACCACGCTGGGAAATTGATCCAGGAACTGCTACAACGGGCAATTTCTGTTGACATGTAGAATAAAATCTAATTGTAACATATCATTGAAGATATATATAGTTTATGAGCATCAACATTAAAATAAGACTTTTTACCAGCGTTTTGTGCATACAATTGCTCTTGTTCAATGTGTGCACCATAGGTCTAATTAATCCCATCCAAAATCCAGCGTTCATACACTGTGCTATCTCTGTGAGATTATCAACAAAGTTTGTGAAATGCTTCAAGTTCTTCCAGTGAAATTTGGTACGCTTAGTAACATGATCGTTCACTATGCATCCAACATATCCGGCTTAAAAGGTGGAAATGTATCATTTATTCAGAACATGGCAGAAGAATATATAGTGCGCATAAATTGGTAAATAGAATTTGTTACTGCCTAGGAACGGAGTCAGAATATGAAATCACAATTGATTGCTTAAATAGTGATCAATTAGTTAGAACAAATACCCCGATTTTGCTAAGTAATATGACAGCATGGAGAATGTTGAAAGGACACTAACCTCGAACAGACTTTGATCGGCTGATGGCGTTGGGGAAGTAAACATCCATGTTAATTAGACCAGGCTGTGGTGCACGCACTAGAATTTTATTGCTAGCTTTCAGTTCATAACACTTAGACATTTTTCTCCAAAGGTCCGCATTAAAATAGGAGTGACCATCTTTATCAAGTTTTATGCTAACCATCATTGTAAATCCATGCTGCGTCGTCAATATGACATCCTAGGAGTCATCAACAAAGTAAAGCCCAAGATTTCCTTCTACTCCTGTTCTTGCAAACCAAGGGATGTACTGCTTGAAATGAAAATTAAGATCGTAAATTAGATATATTTAAACAACAAAGCAAGATGCAAATATGAGAGTAACTGATAAAACAGATCAATATATAGATGAAAGCAAAGTACAAAAATATAGGATTAAAAATAGATAATGTAACAAAGATTTGATGCAAATATATAGATAATGTAGCAAAAGACGGTATATGTTCACAAATTTAGGCTATGTCGACCATGGTAGGTTGAGATTGAACATACCGAGCGCTCCCCAAAGTCATCCGGAATGGTGAGATAGAACTTAGTTTCCAACTGGCCACGACCACACTTGCCTGATTTGTGCTCGCACTATGGACACATGAATGAACACCCACGAATCAGCTAGAACAAAAATGATTCCACGGCGATTTCCGCCGGTTGATTAACAGCGATGGACGGACTGCGATAAGAGATGAGTGAATATTTTGCTAAGTTGATTACCTTCTCCATGAGAAAAATCCCCGGCCCAATCCCGCAGAAAACCCAGTCGACCAGAGTCTAGAATGTTGGTGTAGATAGGCGGCGGAAAGCGGTGGGGGTGCAATCTCGTGCCGTTTGGAGCGGGATCTACGCCCGCCGACAACAGCCGTCGAGCATAGGGTGGCAGCCACGATAGAAGTTGATGAGGTGCAGAGTTGCAGAGGAGTCTGTGGCAAGTGGGTGGGGACGAAGTGGGCGAGGGTTTTCTTTTTTCCTTTTGCATCTATGAGTGAACACACACGATTCGCAGAGGCGACGGAGATGACTCGTGTGCGATAGTAAATCACCGAGATTGAATGGGAATCCAAATTTCCTTTGTCCTTCATCCATGAGTTTTTTTCTACGATGAACATAAACCCTGCTAATCACCATGTTCAAATTTGACACTTTTCCGGGTTCATTTACAATATTTAGGGGATTATGTGCATTTTGTAGGCATTAATGCACATAATTCAAATTCAAACAATTGGTGCTTGAAAAGGTGCACAAGAACGGTCTGGAAAAACCATACTCGTGGTATTTAGTAATTTCTCAAGCCTTTTACAAGGAATGGACAGAGATTTCAAGGGAATGCGTGGCAATAGTCAACCACAAACATGTCATTTACTGGGTTATCAACTACAGAACAATGAAATACGTGCTTGAAAAACATGACGCCTGGCATGGTGCCATGGTATGGCCTCACCATGCCCTGGTTAAAAGCTAAGAAGGTTTTATTTATGTTGTCATGCACGCTCTTCATAAATCGAACCATCACCGAGGAAGTTCAGTGCTTTCGAGAGGGAAATCACCAAGACTGAAGGGGAATCGAAATTTCCGTCCTAGTTTGTCATTCAGTTTTTTTAACGATCAACATACCGCCTCAAATGCAACGTGCTCAAATTTGACATTTTTCCGGGATCATTTACCATATTTAGGGGATTATGTGTATTTTCTAGGCATTAATTATGCACATAATTCAAATTTGAACAATCGGTGCATGAAAAGGTGCACAAGAACGGTCTGGAAAACCATGCTCGTGCTATTTAGAAATTATCATGCCTTTTACAAGGAATGGGCAGATATTTCAAGGAAATGTGTAGTAATAGTCAACCATAAATGCGTCGTTTACCGGGTTAACAACTATACAAAAATGAATTACATGCTTGGAAAACATGAAGCCTGGTGTGGTGTCATGGTATGGCCTCACCGTGCCCTGGTAAAAATTTGAGAATCTTTTCCTTGTGTTTTCATGCACGCCTTTCATAAATCGAACCATCACCGAGGAAGTTTCATGGTTTCGAGGGGGAAATGTGACGCCCGGATAATTAAGCTATAGCAACCCTCTACTAATGATGCCATGTCACCTCTGTTACTGTTGTTAATCTCGCGTTAGTTCAAAACCGATTCGAAATTCAAATTCAAAATCAGGCAAACAACAAAAGTTTTCAAACACTAAAACAAAAATGTTCGGTTAGTGCCAAATATTACATAGGTAATTATTGTGAAGAAAACACTTTTTTTAGAAAGTGCCTAAATATTTTAAAGTGAATTAAAACGGAAAGGGAAAATAAATAAAAGAAAAAGAATAAAAACAGGAAACAAAACAAATACAAAACAAAACAAAAGGGAACCCCCCACTGGGCTTCGGCCCACCAGGCCGGCCCAACAGGCCACCCCCACTCACCATAACCCCCCACTCCACCCGAAACCCTAACCCAACCGCCCCACTCAGTCCCCAGATCGCTCTCTCTCCCTCTCCTATCCAGCTCTGGATCGGGGAACGAACCACGACCCCCGCCGCCACTGGACGTCGACGTCGCCGCCACCGGAGCCCCGCCGTTCGCCGGTCGTCCCCGCCGGACTGCCTCCCCTACGTCTGTGTCGTTCCCGTCCCCCACCTCGAACCCCGCTGCCATTTTCAATACGGACCCGCTGTGAGGCCCCGGCCTCCCTTCCTCTTCCCTTCCCTTCCCCGTTCGGTCACCGCGGCCACTACCGCCGCCCGCGCGCCCGACGCCGTGCTACCCCGACCGCGCCCGATGCGCGCACACCGCCGCATAGGCCGCGACCGGCCTTCTCCTCCCGTTGCGTCCGCCGCCCCTCGCGCTCACCACAGCACCGTGCCCCTCTCTCCTTGCTGTCGCCCGAGCTCGCTGAGCTCGCAAACCCCCGCCACTACACGCGCTCCATCGCGGCCTTCTCCCCGCGCCGCGCCTGGACCGGCGCCCCTCTCGCATGCCCCGCTACTGCAGCTCGCCACTGCCTGCGTTCGTCCCGCCTGTCGCTTGCTGCTGCCGCGACCACCACACGCGCACGGGCATGGCCCCGCACGGGTGTGCCCGCAACCACGCCGACGGCACCCCACCACGGCCTCGCAAGGGCTACGCCTAGCCCCGCGCTCGCACGCATGCCCTCGCCGGCCCGCCAACCGCGCTCCGCTGTTGACGTGACCTGCGCCCGTCCGCGCGGCCCCACTCTAGCGCCGCCTCGCTCGCGCACGTGGCTGCCCCGCTGCTCGTCGCCCCGCCTCCTCTGCTGCCGCCGTGCGCCTCGCCTTCACCCTGCCTGGACCACGGCTCCGGCCGCGCCCGCGCCGGCCGGCTGCGTCGGCCGCGCCTGCTCGGCCCCCCCGCTCCGGCCTCGCCTCGCTGCCGGGCGGGCGGCGGCTCTGCCCGCATCACCCGTTTGGGCTGCATCCAGGCGCCCGTTAATCGCCCGCCCCGTTAAGGCCTTTGGCTCAATGACAAATGGGGCCCACGCCAAGAACGAAAATTTAAAAAAAAGAATTAATTAAGTAAAATAAATAAAATAATAATAGATAAATAAATAATTAAAAATAATTAAAATATTAATTAATCCTAATTAGATTGACCTAATCACTTAGTTTAGTTAATTAATATGTTTGGTTAGTTAACATTCAATGACAGCTCGGACCCACACGTCAGTTTGACCCAGTCAACGCCCTGTTGACTGCTGACGTCATGCTGACATCATGATGACGTCAGCATGCACTATTTTGGATAATGTTGATTTAAAATAATTAAATAAATTCAAAAAATAATTAAAACTTTAGAAAATCATATAAAATAATCCGTAACGCAGATGAAAATACTTTGTACATGAAAGTTGCTCAGATCGACAAGACGAATCCAAATACGCAGTCCGTTTGGCAGCCACACGTCCCTAGCATACCGAACATGCAACTTTCCCCCTCCGGCCTGTCTGTCCGTAAACGCAAAACTCCGGGGATACTTTCCCAGATGTTTCCCCCCTTCGCCGGTATCACCTCCTACTGCGTCAGGGCACACCTGGCACCGTTACTTGCCATGTCATGCATCGATATGCATCTGTTTGCATTGTATTCACTATTTCTTCCCCCCTCTTCTCTCCGGTAGACTACGAGACTGACGCCGCTGCTGGTGCCCCGGTCGACTACGTTGTTGACGACCCCTCCTTGCCAGAGCATCCAGGCAAGGCCCCCCCTTGATCACCAGATATCGCCTATTCTTCTCTCTACTGCTTGCATTAGAGTAGTGTAGCATGTTACTGCTTTCGGTTAATCCTATTCTGATGCATATCCTGTCTTTGCTACTACTGTTGTTACCCTTACCTGCAATCCTAAATGCTTAGTATAGGATGCTAGTTTTCCATCAGTGGCCCTACATTCTTGTCCGTCTGCTATGCTGTACTATCGAGCCGTGATCACTCAGGAGGTGATCACGGGTATATAATATATAATTTATACATGATACATGTGGTGACTAAAGTCGGGTCGGCTCGTAGAGTACCCGCGAGTGATTCACGGAATGGGGGCTGAAAGGACCCTTGTCCCGACGGCCCTCTGGGTGGATCTTTGTGGCGGAGCGACATGGCAGGTTGAGACTACCTAGGTGAGAGGTGGGCCTCACCCTTGTCAGCGTTGTTACTTCAAAATAACATGCTTAATGAGATCTTGGTATTTGATCTGAGTCTGGCCACTGGCCTATATGCACTAACCAACTACGCGGGAACCGTTATGGGCACTCGACGTCGTGGTATCAGCCGAAGCCTTCTTGACGTCAGCGACTGAGCGGCGCGTGCCAGGTTGGACCACGTAACGCAACTTCCTTTGTAATGGAGGTTGCTAGGTCTGCTCATCGGCCACCCTCGCAACATGCAGGTGTGCAACGGGCGATGGGCCCAGACCCCTGCACCATAGGATTCCTAAAGAATTCTTGATACAAGTGATACTTCTTGCCATCTCCGTTCATTCCTTGGTCCCCGTGTTGTTTCTAACCGGGAAACCGACAATTGAACTATGATGTGCGAATCAAAAAATTCTAGCAACCCCATTGCTTTGAAGTTAATGGTCGGCATTTCATTTTTAGACCATTGGTTATCGAATCACCATTCTAACATTGATAATGCTATCTAAACCCATACTTCGGGTGCAATTTTCAACCAATGTTTAATTGTGTATGTTTTCCTCGAGCATACCTCATTATATATTTGATGTGACAAATGTTATCTCCTTGTTCACCTAATTGTGGAGATCCATTTTTTGGAAATCTCGAGGAATTGTCTCTGAGTCCATCAGCCACCCCTCACCCCTTTCATTGGTTTAAAGATGAACTCTTGTTTCAGAACTCACCTCCATAGTTCATTTTCGAGAATCTAACAATGTCATCTCGTCAATTGTGTCACACCTTTTCTTCTCAGGCATGCTGAGTCTGAGGTATCCTAACACCAATCAGATCTGAATCTCTGTCAGATATGATGGTTGGAACATATTTGCAAGAGTCATAGCATTGGTCTTAATATAACCCGGTAAGGCGATGTCATGCCTAGCAGACCTGGCTAGAGGACCTATTGCTATGATATCCTTTTAGCAAGGTTGGCCATTCGTCCATGAGGAAATTGTAAGACTTATTATATAAGTTGTTCCTGATGGATCCTTTGTGTATCCAAAGTCCGATCTTTACCCAGTGACCATGTCAATGCTATCTCGATGCATGTCTGTGCTACTCCGATTTTCAATAAAAATATTGGAAGCACAATGCTAAATTTTCCTTATCAATTATCCAAACACCGTTGTATGGGTAATGTCATGAAGTTTCTCTCCCCTTACCTAAAGGGTTTTCTATTTTATACCCTGTCATGGATATCATGCTCTACTGGTCCGTGGGAAGGATATACCCCTGAATTATGTGTTTAAACACATTTTCCTTTCCATTGTTCTGTTTAATCGGATAATCGCATTTTCCTTTCCATTGTTTTGTCTAACCTTTCTTGTAATCTGACTTAACTGAGCAGTGATAATTCCCTGCTTAGGTAAGCACCTAGTTTTACCAGTCTGTCAGTAAGACCCTGTTACTAATGTTGATGACATTTCAGTAACCACCGATGGACAAGAACTTTGCCTATTGGTCCGCCTCTTTCAACGAGCAGGAAAATGGTTCTCTTCGTCCCTCACCCTTGGTATCGAAGTTGTTGCTGACATAACTGACAGTCTCTTCTCTGACGTGCCTTACTATCTTGACCATGCAAGCTGTCAATGCCTTTCTACTTTTAACCCACATGGTGGCCCCATAACCCACAGTTCCACAGGATCGAAACCTGACTCTCCTGTACACCCCCGTCCCCAAAGTCAATACCCATGCTTGGCTTCGTGTGTAATTCATGAGCCACCTTCCTAGAGATGATCTACTCTTGTATCAAACGCATCACTTATTTTCGTTGCCCAGAACCCCTTTCACCTTCCGATTAGACATCAAACGATTGTCTGTGTGGGGACCCCGACTCATAAGTCATGATCACCGAATGCACGTGTACAGTGATCCCAGAGATCAATGCTCACTGAACAGACAGAAGCTGTATAACAAGAGTCTTACATCCATTCATACCGTCTTACATAAATTATGACCATTATGGTCAAGTCTTGAGTATAAGTTTGCAGCGGAAATCTTCGTCGATAACTTGGACCCATGCCATCTGCCTTAACCCTACAGGCATCCTGACTGGGAAGCGTCCTAGCTCGCATGTTCGTCACCGAAGTATTCTTCTTCATATCCTGTTATTTCATGCCTGGCCAATAAAATAACCAGTGGCAAGCCAATGAGTACTTTGAATGTACTCGCAAGCAACCCATGTTTTGGTTCAAGATACAACAATGCATGATATAGGTAAATTTTTGTAGAAAGCTAGTTTTGAGTGCAATGACATGTTCAACAACTTGTAAGACATGCATCAGGAGAATTCAAGTAACCATGAGGACAGGTTACAGATATCAACATAAATAGAGTGGCATCAACCCAACTCAATCATGTCAAGTCCTTTGACTTGACCCAAGTAGTTCTTCCCACTTATCCAAACACACACACTGGTTTACAAACATGTGGACGTAGCCCAAGAGCGGTTACCCAACTGTCCTTGACCGTGGACACGGCTATTCGAATAGTTTTACACTCTGCAGAGGTTGCACACTTTACCCACAAGATCCGGGGAACTTCCGTGTCATCCACGACCCGCGGTACCTCAAGTACCCGGGGTAAGCACCCGATCACTATCTTTCCCTAGACGACACTAACATGGAGTCCACTCGATTGGTAGTAACCCCCATGCCCAACATTTCACATCTTAAAATTGTGGAGCCTCGCTCCCATATTTATCACATACCACTGACATGGGGTACCAACGGTGTGTCCGGTGCCCCATAAAAATGTTCTTAGCTGCCCTACCTAGCACGACCCCGTCCCGAGAGAGCGCACCAACAACTCTCCTGTCACTAGTAATGCGGGCTCCAACCTAGTATCAGCCTAGGTAATCAATAATGCCCTTTCCCATATAAGGGTAGTGTGGTTGCGCATGTAAGGTTGGAATAATGGTCGCAACTTAAACCAATCCATTTTTGAAACCACACTCACATATCCTTCTCCGGTACACCACTTCTTTGTCAAGTGGTTACCTAGCTCAACATCTCCCTCGGGCATTAGTGGCACCCGTGGGGTTTTCAAAAAGTCTTTGGGAGCATACTTGCCTCCATTACCATGCATACCCGTCCCATTTGCGTAGCATCTAATTTAGCATCCTATCTACTCCCACCCGCATAACCCTCATAGGAAGGTAGGGTCATGCACAATGCAAGTATCAACAAGGAAGCAACAAAGGCAACCCACCGAAGTGGTTACCATCTCATCATGATTCCGATGCAACAATAATAAAGTGCTATATGACATGCATAAAAAGGGTTTCATGGACATGGTCAAAGGGCTGCTTGCCTGGTTCATCAGAGTCTTGAAATCTTCTGGTCCATCTCCAAGTAATCCGTCTACTTCGTCAACTAACATCGGAAACAATCACAATAAGCAAAACAACAAGGCAGAAAATAAAAGTGCTGTACAAATATTAATTTGACTTTTCTAGGACATCTCTGGTTATATGAAAAATAACCAGAGTGGTTTCATTGGAATTGGGTTAGTGGATATTTCTAAACATTTTGATATGATGGAATCAAGGGGTTTATGGATTTGCAAGAAGTGTACAAAAATTTATTTTTGAAAAATGAGCAAAGGCACCCATTTAACAAAACATGATTTTAGAGGCATCTAGGAGTTGGTTTCACTGGATTTGGAGTTCAAATGATTTTCCTATGAATTTGCAAAGACAAATATGAAGAAATGGCTCATTATTTTGTGTGGCACAGGAAGTATTAATAAAAATGTTCATAAACCAAGTTATGAACTTAGAAGCATCTAGGAATTTGAATCAAGGGATTTGGATCAAATATGAGCCCCCTGTGATTTTCTAAAGTTTATGACAGAAATGGAAAAGTAGGATTTCATAAACATTTGTGAAGGAAATGTTTCTGGAAAAATGTTCAAATAGCACCATGTGATAGATAATGAATTTATAAACTACTAGAAATTTGAATCACCAAATTTGGAGGTAATATGAATATTTGGGAGATTTTACAAGTTTCTGGAAAAAAAGAAAAACACAAAGGAAGGGGGGTTTATACCTATACTGCGCACTGGGTGCAGCATAGCGCCTCAGCGCACTGGGCCGGCCCAGCGGCTCGGCTGCACGCGCGCAGGCGGCCACGTCGAAGGCGTGTTTCTGGTAGTGCGCGTTATGTGGCGAAGCCATTTCCACTTAAACGGGCGGGGCCCGCCCGCTAGGTCGCTGACGCGCGGGGCCTAGTGCTCAGCCCGTCTCCTTCCTCCCGCTCTAACGGAGCAGAGGCAGGGGAGGCGAGGCCGAGCGGTGCCGGCGCTTTCCCGGACGGCACCGACCACCCCCAGCGGTGCCCAGAATACTGGCGGGCTCAAGAGGTCACTCCGCACCCGCCGAGCTACGCCATGACCGCAGGGGAGGCCGGGTGCGAACGCACCATCGGCCTTGGCGGGCGAGGTCGACGGCGATGGGGGCACGGCGCTACGGTCACCGGGAGAAGGTCAAGGAGCGCGGGGGAGGACCGCGGTGATACTGGAGGTGCTCTAGTGGAGTCTAAAGGGGAGGGGAGAGGCCACGGAGCGCGAATTTAGGAGGAGGCCGACGACATGGCTCCGGCCATGGAGGTGGCTGGAGGGCACGAGGAGAGGGATGGCCGGGTCTGGGCGACATACGGGAGGGAGAGAGGGCGAAGGGGATCAAGAGGGAGTCCTGGGCGGCCTTATGTGGCGGGGCCACGGCTCACCGTGGATGTGGCCTACGGGCACCCGCGGAAATGGCCAGGGTGGCCACGGGAGGAGACTCGGGGCTGTCTGCGGCGCTCGTGAGGGTGGTGTTGGTGTAGGGAAGGGGGAGAGAGAGCGGGGAGAGCTCCGGGTGGAGCCACGAGCTCGCGCACGCATAGGCCGAACCAGGCGGCTCTGGGCATGCGCGGATGGGCAGGACAGAGAGGGAAAGGAGGGGGCCAGCATGGTGGCGTGTTGCGGACGTCGAGGCACCTCGACTGGCGCAAGGGGGAGGCTCGAGGTGGTCGGGGGACGCGGCGTCAATGGTTGGGAGCACGCTGACGTGCTCCAGAGCGCGCAAATGGCCGGCACCCGCGGCTTTTTCTCGCGTCGTCACGCGCCCACTTGTGTCTGGCAGCTGCAAGGGGGAGTAAACAATGTGGCAATGGCATTGGATGCCCTGGGAATCCACTGGAGGGGAGAGGGAGTTGAGAGAGAGTGGAAATGCTGCTTCCCAGAGAAGAAAAGTGGATCCCTGCCCCCCTACATCATTGCCTCTCGGGCAGGGAAGCACACCAGAGGTAGAGAGGAACTAGTAGGGGTGGTGGTAAAAAGTAGAACTCATGGAGATTAGTGGAAGTGGTCAAATTGGTGTTTTTAGAAAAATGGCAGAAGGTGTTTGTTGTTGATTTGGGAAATAAGATGAACTCCTATTGTCATAAGGCTTGACAGGGCCAAATGGCATGAGAAAACAAGTGGTTCCACCAAGATTGAGTCCATTTCGGAAAAGTTGCCAATGCAACTTTTGTAAACCCTAGAAATCAGCAGAAATGGACTTTCCAAGATTTAGTTATGCAAAACTATTCTCCTTGATGCACCACTTAGTGTAGTGTCATCATTTGAGGTTCTGAACATGTCCACAAAACATGAGATCAAAAGGAGAAACTTGCCAATGTAAAGTTGTTCAAATTTGGTTATGGACAGAGAGGGTTTTGGGGCACTTTGATCAAGATAAAATTCTCTCCAACTTGTGCCATTTGGTCTAGATGAATAAATAGACCATTTTAGCATGTTCACAAGGTTTGAGAACATTTGGACATGTTTGACAGTGCAAAGTTGTTCAAACTTGAAAAAGGAAAGAAGTGGTTTTGAGGGGATTTCATGGGGTTATACTATTCTCCATGACATGAGACTTGGCAAGATCATCAAAGATGTCATAGGTGGCATGCTAATTTTTTTTGGAATTTTTGGGGAATATTTCCTTTGTAAATATTTCAAAAGCTTGAAATATCCAGAAAGGGTTTTTGAGGGGTTTGACCAATAATTTGAACATGACCATGTGTTGAAACTCTTATATATGGAAAATATATGTCCACTGAGTTTCCCTAGGTTTTCCCAAATATTTTTAAAGCATTAAAATAATTTTAAGCTATTAAAGACCATTTCTGGACTTAAGAAAAAGCCTTTAAATAAAATAGGAAAATAACTTTTAAAATTATATTTTTGTGGTTTCTGGGTGTGCTATATCTAATAGGAGTCAAATATATTTTTGGAAAGATTTTTACTGCCCTTAATTAAGTACTTGCAGTGCAATTCTCAATTCAGGGGTTTTTGGAAAACTAATTTTTGAAAATACTTTTTGGCCAAATTATTTTTGTAAGAAAATTCTATAAGGTAATTTATACATGGCATGATCATTGGTTCAAGAGTTTGGAGCAAGGAGAAGGAGTATAAGAGTTGGAGGATTTATTTGATTTTTAGAGCACTAGCAAACAGCAGTCAGACATTCAATCAAAGCAAAGACAAAACACTCAAAAGTTTTTGTCAAACCACATTTTAGCATGATTTATTGACTTCAGTGTTGTGGCATGAAAATCAGGGTGTGACAGTCTGTCCGCTTGAAACTTCCTATTGTATCTCATTACTTTGCTCTCGTTGTGCTTCATTTGCTCAACTAAAGAGTTATTCATGCGCTCGTTCATGGGATAGCTCCCATATGATTTTCCTTTATAGCATTCTATCATTGTCCAGTTGTCCCTTACCTATTCCTAATTACGATGGAGTTCATGAAGAAAGTCTGATGACTTCATCATGATGACCTGAAGCAGAGAATTGAAGACATCAACGAACGGGATTAACTTTTTGAGAAGAGCAGCCAAGTCCGAGAAGATCCATTAGAATTCCGTAACCAGACTTTCCCCCCTTACTCTACCTCTTAAATCGCGGGACGAGATTTCTTGTAGTGGAGGAGAATTGTGACGCCCGGATAATTAAGCTACAGCAACCCTCTACTAATGATGCCACGTCACCTCGGTTACTGTTGTTAATCTCTCATTAGTTCAAAACCGATTCGAAAATCAAATTCAAAATCAGGCAAACAACAAAAGTTTTCAAACATTAAAACAAAAATGTTCGGTTAGTGCCAAATATTACATAGGTAATTATTGTGAAGACAATACTTTTTTTAGAAAATTCCTAAATATTTTAAAGTGAATTAAAACGGAAAGGAAAAATAAATAAATGGAAAAGAATAAAAACAGGAAACAAAACAAAAACAAAAAAAGAGAACCCCCCACTGGGCTTCGGCCCACCAGGCCGGCCCAACCGGCCACCCCCACTCACCATAACCCCCACTCCACCCGAAGCCCTAACCCAACCGCCCCACTCACCCCCACGTCGCTCTCTCTCCCTCCCCGATCCAGATCTAGATCGGGGAACGGACCATGACCCCCGCCGCCCCTGGACGTCTACGTCGCCACCACCGGAGCCCCGCCGTTCGCTGGTCGTCCCCGCCGGACTGCCTCCTCTATGTCTGCGTCGTCCCCGTCCCCCACCTCGAGCCTCGCTGCCATTTTCCCCACGGACCCACGGTGAGGCCCCCGGCTTCGCTTCGTCTTCCCTTCCCTTCCCCGTTCGGTCACCGCGGCCACTACCCGACGCTGTGCTCCCTGATACGTCTCCGTCGTATCTATAATTTCTGATTGTTCCATGCCAATATTCTACAACTTTCATATACTTTTGGCAACTTTTTATACTATTTTTGGGACTAACATATTGATCCAGTGCCCAGTGCCAGTTCCTGTTTGTTGCATGTTTATGTTTCGCAGAAACCCAATATCAAACGGAGTCCAAACGGGATAAAAACGGACGGACAATTATTTTGCAATATTTATGATTTTTGGGAAGTAAAATCAACGCGAGACGGTGCCCGAGGGGGCCGCGAGGCAGGGGGCGCGCCCCTGGGGGCAGGCGCGCCCTGGACCCTGGTGGGCCACCTGTAAGGTGGTTGCTGCTCTTCTTCGGCCGCAAGAAAGCTAATTTTCAGAGAAAAATCTCAGCGAAGGTTTCAATCCAATCGGAGTTACGGATCTCCATATATATACAAAACGGTGAAATGGCAGAACAGAGAACACAGAAACAGAGAGAGGCAGAGAGACAGATCCAATCTCGGAGGGGCTCTCGCTCCTCCCACGCCATGGAGGCCAAGGACCAGAGGGGAAACCCTTCTCCCATCTAGGGAGGAGGTCAAGGAAGAAGAAGACGAAGGGCCCCCCTCTCCCCTTCTCTTCCGGTGGCGCCGGAACGCTGCCGTGGCCATCATCATCACCGCAATCTTCACCAACAACTTCACCACCATCATCACCAACTCTTCCTGTTGGGGAACGTAATAATTTCAAAAAAATTCCTACGCACACACAAGATCATGGTGATGCATAGCAACGAGAGGGGAGAGTGTGTCCACGTACCCTCGTAGACTGAAAGCGGAAGCGTTAGCACAACGCGGTTGATATAGTCGTACGTCTTCACGATCCGACCGATCAAGTACCGAACGCACGACACCTTCGAGTTCAGCACATGTTCAGCCCGATGACGTCCCTCGAACTCTGGTCTAGCCGAGTGTTGAGGGAGAGTTTCGTCAGCACGACGACGTGGTGACGATGATGATGTTCTACCAACACAGGGCTTCGCCTAAGCACCGCTACGATATTATCGAGGTGGACTATGGTGGAGGGGGGCACCACACACGGCTAAAAGATCAATGATCAATTGTTGTGTCCTTGGGGTGCCCCCTGCCCCCGTATATAAAGGAGCAAGGGGGGAGAGGCGGCCGACCAGGAGAGGGGCGCGCCAGGAGGAGTCCTACTCCCACCGGGAGTAGGACTCCCTCCCTTCCTTGTTGGATTAGGAGATGGGGGAAAGAGGAGAGAGAGAGAGGAAGGAAAAGGGCCCCCTCCTTGTCCAATTCGGACTAGGGGGAGGGGGCGCGCGGCCTGCCCTAGCCGCCTCTCCTCTTCTCCACTAAGGCCCATGTAGGCCCATTAAAACCCCAATGGTACTCCGGTATATATCCGATAACCCCCGGAACCATTCCGGTGTCCGAATATAGTCGTCCAATATATCAATCTTCATGTCTCGACCATTTAGAGACTCCTCGTCATGTCTGTGATCACATCCGGGACTCCGAACTACCTTCGGTACATCAAAACATATAAACTCATAATATAACTATCATCAAAACTTTAAGCGTGTGGACCCTACGGGTTCGAGAACTATGTAGACATGACCGAGACACGTCAATAACCAATAGCGGAACCTGGATGCTCATATTGGCTCCCACATATTCTACGAAGATCTTTATCGGTCAAACCGCATACCAACATACGTTGTTCCCTTTGTCATCGGTATGTTACTTGCCCGAGATTCGATCGTCGGTATCTCAATACCTAGTTCAACCTCGTTACCGGCAAGTCTCTTTACTCGTTCCGTAACACATCATCTCGCAACTAACTCATTAGTTGCAATGCTTGCAAGGCTTAAGTGATGTGCATTACCGAGTGGGCCTAGATATACCTCTCCGACAATTGGAGTGACAAATCCTAATCTCGAAATACGCCAACCCAACAAGTACCTTTGGAGACACCTGTAGAGCACCTTTATAATCACCCAGTTACGTTGTGACGTTTGGTAGCACACAAAGTGTTCCTCCGGTAAACGGGTGTTGCATAATCTCATAGTCATAGGAACATGTATAAGTCATGAAGAAAGCAATAGCAGAATACTAAACGATCGTGTGCTAAGCTAACGGAATGGGTCAAGTCAATCACATCATTCTCCTAATGATGTGATCCCGTTAATCAAATGACAACTCATGTCTATGGCTAGGAAACATAACCATCTTTGATCAACAAGCTAGTCAAGTAGAGGCATACTAGTGACACTCTGTTTGTCTATGTATTCACACATGTATCATGTTTCCGGTTAATACAATTCTAGCATGAATAATAAACATTTATCATGATATAAGGAAATAAATGATAACTTTATTATTGCCTCTAGGGCATATTTCCTTCAGTCTCCCACTTGCACTAGAGTCAATAATCTAGATTACACAGTAATGATTCTAACACCCATGGAGCCTTGGTGCTGATCATGTTTTGCTCGTGGAAGAGGCTTTGTCAACGCGTCTGCAACATTTAGACCCGTATGTATCTTGCGAATTTCTATGTCTCCCACCTGGACTAGATCCCGGATGGAATTGAAGCGTCTCTTGATGTGCTTGGTTCTCTTGTGAAATCTGGATTCCTTCGCCAAGGCAATTGCACCAGTATTGTCACAAAAGATTTTCATTGGACCCGATGCACTAGGTATGACACCTAGATCGGATATGAACTCCTTCATCCAGACTCCTTCATTTGCTGTTCCGAAGCAGCTATGTACTCCGCTTCACACGTAGATCCCGCCACAACGCTTTGTTTAGAACTGCACCAACTGACAGCTCCACCGTTCAATGTAAACACGTATCCGGTTTGCGATTTAGAATCGTCCAGATCAGTGTCAAAGCATGCGTCGACGTAACCATTTACGACTAGCTCTTTGTCACCTCCATAAACGAGAAACATATCCTTAGTCGTTTTCAGGTATTTCAGGATGTTCTTGACCGCTGTCCAGTGATCCACTCCTGGATTACTTTGGTACCTCCCTGCTAAACTTATAGCAAACCACACATCAGGTCTGGTACACAACATTGCATACGTGATAGAGCCTATGGCTGAAGCATAGGGAACATCTTTCATCTTCTCTCTATCTTCTGCAGTGGTCGGGCATTGAGTCTTACTCAACTTCACACCTTGTAACACAGGCAAGAACCCTTTCTTGCTTGATCCATTTTGAACTTCTTCAAAACTTTGTCAAGGTATGTGCTTTGTGAAAGTCCAATTAAGCGTCTTGATCTATCTCTATAGATCTTGATGCCCAATATATAAGCAGCTTCACCGAGGTCTTTCATTGAAAAACTCTTATTCAAGTATCCCTTTATGCTATCCAGAAATTCTATATCATTTCCAATCAGTAATATGTCATCCACATATAATATCAGAAATGCTACAGAGCTACCACTCACTTTCTTGTAAATACAGGCTTCTCCAAAAGTTTGTATAAAACCGAATGCTTTGATCACACTATCAAAACGTTTATTCCAACTCCGAGAGGCTTGCACCAGTCCATAAATGGATCGCTGGAGCTTGCACACTTTGTTAGCTCCTTTTGGATCGACAAAACCTTCCAGTTGCATCATATACAACTCTTCTTCCAGAAATCCATTCAGGAATGCAGTTTTGACATACATTTGCCAAATTTCATAATCATAAAATGCTGCAATTGCTAAGATGATTCGGACAGACTTAAGCATCGCTACGGGTGAGAAAGTCTCATCGTAGTCAATCCCTTGAACTTGTCGGAAACCTTTCGCAACAAGCCGAGCTTTATAGACAGTAACATTACAGTCAGCGTCAATCTTCTTCTTGCAGATCCATTTATTCTCAATGGCTTGCCGATCATCGGGCAAGTCAACCAAAGTCCACACTTTGTTCTCATACATGGATCCCATCTCAGATTTCATGGCCTCAAGCCATTTTGCGGAATCTGGGCTCACCATCGCTTCTTCATAGTTCGGAGGTTCGTCATGGTCTAGTAACATAACCTCCAGAATAGGATTACCGTACCACTCTGGTGCGGATCTTACTCTGGTTGATCTACGAGGTTCAGTAATAACTTGATCTGAAGTTTCATGATCATCATCATTAACTTCCTCACTAATTGGTGTAGGTGTCGCAGAAACCGGTTTCTGTGATGAACTACTTTCCAATATGGGAGCAGGTATAGTTACCTCATCAAGTTCTACTTTCCTCCCACTCACTTCTTTCGAGAGAAACTCCTTTTCTAGAAAGATTCCAAATTTAACAACAAAAGTCTTGCCTTTGGATCTGTGATAGAAGGTGTACCCAATAGTCTCTTTTGGGTATCCTATGAAGACACATTTTTCTGACTTGGGTTCGAGCTTATCAGGTTGAAGCTTTTTCACATAAGCAATGCAGCCCCAAACTTTAAGAAATGACAACTTTGGTTTCTTGCCAAACCACAGTTCATAAGGCATCGTCTCAACGGATTTCAATGGTGTCCTATTTAACGTGAATGCAACCGTCTCTAAAGCATAACCCCAAAACGATAGCGGTAAATCAGTAAGAGACATCATAGATCGCACCATATCTAGTAAAGTACGATTACGACGTTCGGACACACCATTATGCTGTGGTGTTCCGGGTGGCGTGAGTTGCGAAACTATTCTGCTTTGTTTCAAATGAAGACCAAACTCGTAACTCAAATATTCTCCTCCACTATCCTATCGTAGAAACTTTATTTTCTTGTTACGAAGATTTTCAACTTCACTCTGAAATTCTTTGAACTTTTCAAATGTTTCAGACTTATGTTTCATTAAGTAGATATACCCATATCTGCTCAAATCTTCTGTGAAGGTGAGAAAATAACGATATCCGCCACGAGCCTCAACATTCATCGGACCACATACATCTGTATGTATGATTTCCAACAAATCTGTTGCTCGCTCCATAGTTCCGGAGAATGGCGTTTTAGTCATCTTGCCCACGAGGCATGGTTCGCAAGTACAAAGTGATTTATAATCAAGTGGTTCCAAAAGTCCATCAGTATGGTGTTTCTTCATACGCTTTACACTGATATGACCTAAACGGCAGTGCCACAAATAAGTTGCACTATCATTATCAACTCTACATCTTTTGGCTTCAATATTATGAATATGTGTATCACTACTATCGAGATTTAACAAAAATAGACCATTCTTCAAGGGTGCATGACCATAAAAGATATTACTCATATAAATAGAACAACCATTATTCTCTGATTTAAATGAATAACCGTCTCGCATCAAACAAGATCCAGATATAATGTTCATGCTTAACGCTGGCACCAAATAACAGTTATTCAGGTCTAAAACTATTCCCGAAGGTAGATGTAGAGGTAGCGTGCTGACCGCGATCACATCGACTTTGGAACCATTTCCCACGCGCATCATCACCTCGTCCTTAGCCAATCTTTGCTTAATCCGTAGTCCCAGTTTCGAGTTGCAAATATTAGCAACAGAACCAGTATCAAATACCCAGGTGCTACTGCGCGCATTAGTAAGGTACACATCAATAACATGTATATCACATATACCTTTGTTCACCTTGCCATCCTTCTTATGCGCCAAATACTTGGGGCAGTTCCGCTTCCAGTGACCAGTCTGTTTGCAGTAGAAGCACTCAGTCTCAGGCTTAGGTCCAGACTTGCGTTTCTTCTCCTGAGCAGCAACTTGTTTGCTGTTCTTCTTGAAGTTCCCCTTCTTCTTCCCTTTGCCCTTTTTCTTGAAACTAGTGGTCTTGTTGACCATCAACACTTGATGCTCTTTCTTGATTTCTACCTCCGCAGCCTTTAGTATTGCGAAGAGCTCGGGAATTGTCTTATCCATCCCTTGCATGTTATAGTTCATCACAAAGCTCTTGTAGCTTGGTGGCAGTGATTGAAGAATTCTGTCAATGACGCTATCATCCGGAAGATTAACTCCCAGTTGAATCAAATGATTGTTATACCCAGACATTTTGAGTATGTGCTCACTGACAGAACTATTCTCCTCCATCTTGCAGCTATAGAACTTATTGGAGACTTCATATCTCTCAATCCGGGCATTTGCTTGAAATATTAACTTCAACTCATGGAACATCTCATATGCTCCATGACGTTCAAAACATCGTTGAAGTCCCGGTTCTAAGCCGTAAAGCATGGCACACTGAACTATTGAGTAGTCATTACCTTTGCTCTGCCAGACGTTGATAACATCTGGTGTTGCTCCTGCAATAGGTCTGGCACCTAGCGGTGCTTCCAGGACGTAATTCTTCTGTGCAGCAATGAGGATAATCCACAAGTTACGGACCCAGTCCGTGTAATTGCTACCATCATATTTCAATTTTGCTTTCAAGGAACGCATTAAAATTCAACGGAACAACAACACGGGCCATCTATCTACAATCAACATAGACAAGCAAAATACTATCAGGTACTAAGTTCATGATAAATTTAAGTTGAATTAATCATATTACTTAAAAACTCCCACTTAGATAGACATCCCTCTAATCCTCTAAGTGATCACGTGATCCAAATCAACTAAACCATGTCCGATCATCACGTGAGATGGAGTAGTTTCAATGGTGAACATCACTATGTTGATCATATCTACTATATGATTCACGCTCGACCTTTCGGTCTCCGTGTTCCGAGGCCATATCTGTTATATGCTAGGCTCGTCAAGTTTAACCTGAGTATTCCGCGTGTGCAACTGTTTTGCACCCGTTGTATTTGAACGTAGAGCCTATCACACCCGATCATCATGTGGTGTCTCCGCACGAAGAACTTTCGCAACGGTGCATACTTAGGGAGAACACTTATACTTTGATAATTTAGTGAGAGATCATCTTATAATGCTACCGTCAATCAAAGCAAGATAAGATGCATAAAAGATAAACATCACATGCAATCAATATAAGTGATATGATATGGCCATCATCATCTTGTGCTTGTGATATCCATCTCCGAAGCACCGTGATGATCACCATCGTCACCGACGCGACACCTTGATCTCCATCGTAGCATCATTGTCGTCTCGCCAATCTTATGCTTCTACGACTATCGCTACCGCTTAGTGATAAAGTAAAGCATTACAGGGCGATTGCATTGCATACAATAAAGTGACAACCATATGGCTCCTGCTAGTTGCCGTTAACTCGGTTACAAAACATGATCATCTCATACAATAAAATTTAGCATCATGCCTTGACCATATCACATCACAACATGCCCTGCAAAAACAAGTTAGACGTCCTCTACTTTGTTGTTGCAAATTTTATGTGGCTGCTACGGGCTGAGCAAGAACCGTTCTTACCTACGCATCAAAACCACAACGATAGTTTGTCATGTTGGTGCTGTTTTAACCTTCGCAAGGACCGGGCGTAGCCACACTCGGTTCAACTAAAGTTGGAGAAAGTGACACCCGCCAGCCACCTGTGTGCAAAGCACGTCGGTAGGACCAGTCTCGCGTAAGCGTACGCGTAATGTCGGTCCGGGCCGCTTCATCCAACAATACCACTGAACCAAAGTATGACATACTGGTAAGCAGTATGACTTGTATCGCCCACAACTCACTTGTGTTCTACTCGTGCATATGACATCTACGCATAAAACCAGGCTCGGATGCCACTGTTGGGGAACGTAGTAATTTCAAAAAAATTCCTATGCACACGCAAGATCATGGTGATGCATAACAACGAGAGGGGAGAGTGTGTCCACGTACCCTCGTAGACCGAAAGCGGAAGCGTTAGCACAACGCGGTTGAAGTAGTCGTACGTCTTCACGATCCGACCGATCAAGTACCGAACGCACGGCACCTCCGAGTTCAGCACACGTTCAGCCCGATGACGTTCCTCAAACTCCGATCCAGCCGAGTGTTGAGGGAGAGTTTCCTCAGCATGACGGTGTGGTGACGATGATGATGTTCTACCGACGTAGGGCTTCTCCTAAGCACCGCTACGATATTATCGAGGTGGACTATGGTGGAGGGGGGCGCGCACACGGCCAAAAGATCAATGATCAATTGTTGTGTCCTTGGGGTGCCACCCTACCCCCGTATATAAAGGAGCAAGGGGGGGAGAGGCGGCCGGCCAGGAGAGGGGCGCGCCAGGAGGAGTCCTACTCCCACCGGGTGTAGGACTCCCTCCCTTCCTTGTTGGATTCGGAGAAGGGGGAAAGAGGAGAGAGAGAGGAAGGAAAAAGGGGGGGAACCGCCCCCTCCTTGTCCAATTCGGACTAGAGGGGGAGGGGGCGCGCGGCCTGCCCTAGCCGCCTCTCCTCTTCTCCACTAAGTCCCATGTAGGCCCATTAAACCCCCGGGGTGGTTCCGGTAACCTCCCGGTACTCCGGCATATATCCGATAACCCCCGGAACCATTCCGGTGTCCGAATATAGTCATCCAATATATCAATCTTCATGTCTCGACCATTTCGAGACTCCTCGTCATGTCTGTGATCACATCCGGGACTCCGAACTACCTTCGGTACATCAAAACATATAAACTCATAATATAACTGTCATCGAAACTTTAAGCGTGCGGACCCTACTGGTTCGAGAACTATGTAGACATGACCGAGACACGTCTCTGGTCAATAACCAATAGCGGAACCTGGATGCTCATATTGGCTCCCACATATTCTATGAAGATCTTTATTGGTCAAACCGCATAACAACATACGTTGTACCCTTTGTCGTCGGTATGTTACTTGCCCGAGATTCGATCGTCGGTATCTCAATACCTAGTTCAGTCTCGTTACCGGCAAGTCTCTTTACTCGTTCCGTAACACATCATCTCGCAACTAACTCATTAGTTGCAATGCTTGCAAGGCTTAAGTGATGTGCATTACCGAGTGGGCCTAGATATACCTCTCCGACAATTGGAGTGACAAATCCTAATCTCGAAATACGCCAACCCAACAAGTACCTTTGGAGACACCTGTAGAGCACCTTTATAATCACCCAGTTACGTTGTGACACTTGGTAGCACACAAAGTGTTCCTCCGGTAAACGGGTGTTGCATAATCTCATAGTCATAGGAACATGTATAAGTCATGAAGAAAGCAATAGCAGAATACTAAACGATCGTGTGCTAAGCTAACGGAATGGGTCAAGTCAATCACATCATTCTCCTAATGATGTGATCCCGTTAATCAAATGACAACTCATGTCTATGGCTAGGAAACATAACCATCTTTGATCAACAAGCTAGTCAAGTAGAGGCATACTAGTGACACTCCATTTGTCTATGTATTCACACATGTATCATGTTTCCGGTTAATACAATTCTAGCATGAAAAATAAACATTTATCATGATATAAGGAAATAAATAATAACTTTATTATTGCCTTTAGGGCATATTTCCTTCACTTCCCCCCTCTATGCAGCGGTGTAACCTCTCTCTTACCCGTTGTAATCTCTACTTAAACATGGTGCTCAACGCTATATATTAATTCCCAATGATGTATGGCTATCCTATGATGTTTGAGTAGATCCGTTTTGTCCTATGGGTTATTTGATGATCAAGATTGGTTTGAGATGCATGTTTTATTATTGGTGCTGTCCTATGGTGCTCTCCGTGTCGCGCAAGCGTGAGGGGTTCCCGCTGTAGGGTTTGCAATATGTTCATGATTTGCTTATGGTGGGTGGCGTGAGTGACAGAAGCACAGACCCGAGTAAGTAGGTTGTTTGCGTATGGGATAAAGAGGACTTGATACTTTAATGCTATGGTTGGGTTATACCTTAATGATCTTTAGTAGTTGTGGATGCTTTCTAGAGTTCCAATCATAAGTGCATATGATCCAAGTAGAGAAAGTATGTTAGCTTATGCCTCTCCCTCAAATAAAATTACAATAATGATTACCGGTCTAGTTATCGATTGCCTAGGGACAAATAACTTTCTCGTAACAAAAAGCTCCCTACTAAAACTAATTTAGTTGTGTCTTTATCTAAACAACCCCTACTTTTTATTTATGCGCTCTTTATATTCTTGCAAACCTATCCAAAAACATCTAAAAAGTACTTCAAGTTTCATACTTGTTCTAGGTAAAGCGAACGTTAAGCGTGCGAAGAGTTGTATCAGTGGTCGATAGAACTTGAGGGAATATTTGTTCTACCTTTAGCTCCTCGTTTGGTTCGACACTCTTACTTATCAAAAGAGGCTACAATTGATCCCCTATATTTGTGGGTTATCAAGACCTTTTTCTGGCACCGTTGCTGGGGAGCAATAGCGTGGGGTGAATATTCTCGTGTGTGCTTGTTTGCTTTATCACTAAGTAATTTTTATTTGCTGTTCTTAGTTGTTCTTTATCTTTAGTTATGGATATGGAACAAGAAATACCAAAAAAAATTAGGTGTACTTGCTACTCATGGAGATGGGGAACCTCCTAAAACCCTCGATGATCATTATGTGAAAGATATTATGTACTACTTTGATAATCCTGAGAAAACCCCATTTAATTATGTAATGGGAGACACATTGGACCAACGTGAATACTTTAGGGATTATCGCTTGACTCAAAAAGGGAAGCTATTATGGGATCAAATTCATATGTTCAAGTGGTATGCTAGGCAACTATGCTTGAGATATGATTATACTTGTTGCTCTAGGATGAAGGCTCCACACCTTCCCTTTTCATGCAATGATGATAAAACCATGGCTTCTTATGCTAATGGTATATATGATTACTATGATGTGGAACAAATAGAAGAATTCGTTGCTTTTATGGGTGCTGACGAAATTGAATCTTTGTTCAGAGAGTGTGAAAATCTTTATGATGCTGTTTATAGACCTGAAATTTAGCTATCCTTAAATATTGCTATGCCAATTATGAATTCAATTCTGATATTGATGCATTTATTGAGAAAGTCTCCCTTGTCCAAGAAGAGACTAATATTTTGCAGGAGTCTATGGAAGAAGAAATTGATGAAACTGTGAGCTCATTGGATGAAAAAGATGATGAGGAGAGTGAAGAACGAAAGGAGGAAGAGCGGATTAGCTACCCGTGCCCACCTTCTAATGAGAATAACTCTTCAAATCATACATTGTTTAATTTCCCTTCGTGCTTACCGAAGGATGATTGCTATGATGACTATTATGAGACCGTTGATTCTCTTGAAATATCCCTTTTTGATGATGCTTGCTATGCTTGTGGCCAAGATGCCAATATGAATTATGCTTATGGAGACGAACTTTGCTATAGTTCCTTATGTTAAAAATGAAATTGTTGCTATTGCACCCACACATGATAGTCCTATTATCTTTTTGAATTCTCCCGACTACACTATATCGGAGAAGTTTGTGCTTATTAAGGATTATATCGATGGGTTGCCTTTTACTATTACATGATGATTTTGATAGATATAATATGCATGTGCTTGCTGCTCCTACTTGCAATTATTATGAGAGAGGAACTACATCTCCACCTCTCTATGTTTCCAATACGATAAAATTGCAAGAAACTGTTTATACTATGCATTGGCCTTTACTATGTGTGCATGAATTGTTCTTTTATGACATGCCGATGCATAGGAAGAGAGTTAGGCTTCGTCTTTGCCTGATATATGTTACTTTGTGCTCACTACTAAATCACAAATCATTGTTAATTAAAATTTGCTTTGATATACCTTGGGATCCGGGTGGATCCATTACTTGAGCACTATATGCCTAGCTTAATGGCTTTAAAGAAAGCGCTGCCAGGGAGACAACCCGGAAGTTTTAGAGAGTCATTTATTTCTGGTGAGTGCTTTTATATAGTTTTAAAACAAAAAAAATAAAGAGGGGAACCTAAAAACTTTTTCAAAAAGAAAATCGAAAGTGAGAAAGAGGAGCATTGTTGAAGTGGGAGCTAGCCTTGAACTTTGTTCATGCTCACGGAAACTTTGTGAATCTTGATTACAGAAAATTTTCAACAAAAATATTTATCCCCTTGTACAATTCCATTTTATTATAAAAATAATGTGCTAAGGTTTGCCTTTAGGATGTTTGCAATGCTTGTTGGTTTGTACGGTGCAGGACAGAAACCTTGGCTGTCGTGCGCGATTTTTCATTTTTTACTGGAACGTCGAATGGTTCTGATTCTTTTTGCACTGTCTTTCTATAATTTTTTTTTATTTTTCATAATTGTGGCAGAAGTTTTCAAGTATCAGAAGTATGGTGAATGTTCATATTATTACAGACTGTTCTGTTTTACACAGATTCTGCTTTTTGATGCATAGTTTGCTTGTTTTGATGAAACTATCGATTTATATCAGTGGATTAAGCCATGAAAAAGTTATATTACAGTAGACACAATGCAAAAAAAATATGAATTGGTTTGCAACGGTACTTAGAGTAGTGATTTGCTTTATTATACTAACGGATCTTACCGAGTTTTCTATTGAAGTTTTGTGTGGATGAAGTGTTCGAAGATCGAGGATGTCTCGATGTGAGAAGAAGGAAGAGAGGCAAGAGCTCAAGCTTGGGGATGCCCGAGGCACCCCAAGTAAATATTCAAAGAGACTCAAGCGTCTAAGCTTGAGGATGCCCCGGAAGGCATACCCTCTTTCTTCAACAAGTATCGGTATGTTTTCAGATTCGTTTCGTTCATGCGATATGTGCAAATCTTGGAGCGTCTTTTGCATTTAGTTTTCACTTTTTATTTTATGCACCATGCTGGTATGAGATAGTGCTTGGTTGATTTATAGAATGCTCATTGCACTTCACTTATATTCTTTGAGTATGGCTTTATAGAATGCTTCATGTGCTTCACTTATATCATTTGAAGTTTGGATTGCCTGTTTCTCTTCACATAGAAAACCGCCATTTGTAGAATGCTCTTTTGCTTCACTTATATCTGTTAGAGCGTGGGCATATCTTTTCTAGAAAGAATTAAACTCTCTTGCTTCACTTATATCTATTTAGAGAGATGACATGAAATGGTCATTCACATGGTTAGTCATAAAATCCTACATAAAACTTGTAGACCACTGAATATGATATGTTTGATTCCTTGCAATAGTTTTGCGATATAAAGATGGTGATATTAGAGTCATGCTAGTGGGTAGTTGTGGATTGTAGAAATACTTGTGTTGAAGTTTGTGATTCCCGTAGCATGCACGTATGGTGAACCGTTATGTAACGAAGTCGGAGCATGATTTATTTATTGATTGTCTTCCTTATGAGTGGCGGTCGGGGACGAGCGATGGTCTTTTCCTAACAATCTATCCCCTTAGGGGCATGCGTAGTAGTACTTTGCTTCGAGGGCTAATAAATTTTTGCAATAAGTATATGAGTTCTTTATGACTAATGTTGAGTCCATGGATTATATGCAATCTCATCCTTCCATTATTGCTAGCCTCTTCGGTACCGTGCATTGCCCTTTCTCACCTCGAGATTTGGTGCAAACTTCACCGGTGCATCCAAACCCTGTGATATAATACACTCTATCACACATAAGCCTCCTTATATCTTCCTCAAAACAACCACCATACCTACCTATCATGGCATTTCCATAGCCATTCCGAGATATATGGCCATCCAACTTCCATCATCATCATATACATGACTTGATCATTTATTGTCATATTGCTTTGCATGATCGTAAGATAGCTAGCATGATGTTTTCGTGGCTTGTCCGTTTTTTGATGTCATTGCTACGCTAGGTCATTGCACATCCCGGTACACTGCCGGAGGCATTCATATAGAGTCATATCTTTGTTCTAGTATCGAGTTGTAATATTGAGTTGTATGTAAATAAAAGTGTGATGATCATCATTATTAGAGCATTGCCCCCCCCAAAAGAGAGAGGCCAAAGAAGCCTAAATAAAAAAAGGGGGTCAAAGAAGCCCGCAAAAAAAGAGAAAAAGGGGCAATGTTACTATCCTTTTACCACACTTGTGCTTCAAAGTAGCACCATGTTCTTCATATAGAGAGTCTCTTGAGTTATCACTTTCATATACTTGTGGGAATTTTCATTATAGAACTTGGCTTGTATATTCCAACGATGGGCTTCCTTAAATGCCCTAGGTCTTCATGAGCAAGCAAGTTGGATGCACACCCACTTAGTTTCAGTTTGAGCTTTCATATACTTATAGCTCTAGTGCATCCGTTGCATGGCAATCCCTACTCCTCACATTGACATCAATTGATGGGCATCTCCATAGCCCATTGATTAGCCGCGTCGATGTGAGACTTTCTCCCTTTTTGTCTTCTCCACATAACCCCCATCATCGTATTCTATTCCACCCATAGTGCTATATCCATGGCTTGCGCTCATGTATTGCGTGAGGGTTGAAAATGCTGAAGCGCGTTAAAAAGTATGAACCAATTGCTCGGCTTGTCATCGGGGTTGTGCATGATGTGAATATTTTGTGTGGTGAAGATGGAGCATAGCCAGACTATATGATTTTGTAGGGATAACTTTCTTTGGCCTTGTTATTTTGAAGAGACATGATCGCTTTATTAGTAGGCTTGAAATATTATTGTTTTTATGTCAAATGATAGACTATTGCTTTGAATCACTCGTGTCTTAATATTCATGCCATGATTAGATACATGATCAAGATTAAGCTAGGTAGCATTCCACATCAAAAATTATCATTTTTGTCATTTACCTACTCGAGGACGAGCAGGAATTACTCCCCCCGCCCGTCTCGCGGTCGCCACGCCCCGACCGCGCCCGATGCGCGCACACCGCCACATAGGACGCGCCCGACCTTCTCCTCCCGCTGCGTCCGCCGTCCCTCGCGCTCACCACAGCGCCATGCCCCTCTCTCCTCGCTATTGCCCGAGCTTGCTCCCCGCCACTGCACGCGCTCCACCGCGGCCTCTTCCCCGCGCCGCACCTAGACCGGCGCCCCTCTCGCACGCCCCGCTAATGCAGCTCGCCACTGCCTGCGTTCATCCCGCCAGCCGCTTGCTGCTATCGCTGCCGCCGCACGAGCACGGGCTTGGCCCCGCATGGGTGCGCCCGCAACCACGCCGATGGCACCCCACCATGGCCTCGCATAGGAAACGCCTCGCTCTACTGTTTAATCCGATAATCGCATTTTCCTTTCCATTGTTTTGTCTAACCTTTCTTGTAATCCGACTTAACTGAGCAGTGATAATTCCCTGCTTAGGTAAGCACCTAGTTTTACCACTCTGTCAGTAAGACCCTGTTACTAATGTTGATGACATTTCGGTAACCACCGATGGACAACAACTTTGCTTATTGGTCCGCCTCTTTCAACGAGCAGGAAAATGGTTCTCTTCGTCCCTCGCCCTTGGTATCGAAGTTGTTGCCGACATAACTAACAGCCTCTTCTCTGATGTGCCTTACTATCTTGACCATGCAAGCTGTCAATGCCTTTCTACTTTCAACCCACATGGTGGGCCCATAACCCACAGTTCCACAGGATCGAAACCTGACTCTCCTGTACACCCCCGTCCCCAAAGTCAATACCCATGCTTGGCTTCGTGTGTAATTCATGAGCCACCTTCCTAGAGATGATCTACTCTTGTATCAAACGCATCACTTATTTTCGTTGCCCTGAATCCCTTTCACCTTCCGATTAGACATCAAACGATTGTCTGTCTGCTTGAAACTTCCTATTGTATCTTATTACTTTGCTTGCTTCATTTGCTCAACTAAAGAGTTACTCATGCGCTCGTTTATGAGATAGCTCCCATATGATTTTCCTTTATAGCATTCTATCATTGTCCAGTTGCCCCTTACCTATTCGTAATTACGATGGAGTTCATGAAGAAAGCCTGATGACTTCATCATGATGACCTGAAGCAGAGAATTGAAGACATCAACGAACGGGATTAACTTCTTCGAGAAGAGCAGCCAAGTCCGAGAAGATCCGTTAGAATTTCGTAACCAGACTTTCCCCTTACTCTACCTCTTAAATCTCGGGACGAGATTTCTTGTAGTGGAGGAGAATTGTGACGCCCAGGTAATTAAGCTATAACAACCCTCTACTAATGATGCCACGTCACCGTGGTTACTGTTGTTAATCTCGCGTTAGTTCAAAACCGATTTGAAATTCAAATTCAAAATCAAGCAAACAACAAAAGTTTTCAAACATTAAAACAAAAATGTTCAGTTAGTGCCAAATATTACATAGGTAACTATTGTGAAGAAAACACTTTTTTTTAGAAAATGCCTAAATATTTTAAAGTGAATTAAAACGGAAAGGGAAAATAAATAAAAGAAAAAGAATAAAAACAGGAAACAAAACAAATACAAAAAAAGAGAACCCCCACTAGGCTTCGGCCCACCAGGCCGGCCCAACCGGCCACCCCCACTCACCATAACCCCCCACTCCACCCGAAACCCTAACCCAGCCGCCCCACTCACTCCCACGTCGCTCTCTCTCCCTCCCCGATCCAGATCTGGATCGGGGAACGAACCATGACTCCGCCGCCCCTGGACGTCTACGTCGCCGCCACCGAAGCCCCGCCGTTCGCTGGTCGTCCCCGCCGGACTGCCTCCCCTACGTCAGCGTCGTCCCCGTCCCCCACCTCGAACCCCGCTACCATTTTCCCTACGGACCCGCGGTGAGGCCCCCGGCCTCGCTTCCTCTTTCCTTCCCTTCCCCGTTCGGTCACCGCGGCCACTACCCGACGTCGTGCTCCCTGCGCCCGTCCCGCTGTCGCCACGCCCTGACCGCGCCCGATGCGCGCACACCGCCGCATAGGATGCGCCCGACCTTCTCCTCCCGCTGCGTCCGCCGTCCCTCGCGCTCACCACAGCGCCGTGCCCCTCTCTCCTCGCTGTCACCCGAGCTCGCTGAGCTCGTAAACCCCCGCCACTGCACGCGCTCCACCGCGGCCTCCTCCCCGCGCCGCGCCTGGACTGGCGCCCCTCTCGCACGCCCCGCTAATGCAGCTCGCCACTGCCTGCGTTCGTCCCGCCTGCCGCTTGCTGCTGCCGCCGCACGCGCACGGGCTTGGCCCCCGCATGGGTGCGCCCGCAGCCACGCCGATGGCACCCCACCACGGCCTCGCATGGGCCACGCCTCGCCCCGCGCCTGCACGCACGCCCTCACCGACCCGCCAACCGCGCTCCGCTACCGACGTGGCCTACGCCCATCCGCGTGGCCCCACTCCGGTGCCGCCTCGCTCGCGCACGTGGCTGCCCTGGTTCTCGTCGCCCCGCCTCCTCTGCTGCCACCGCGCGCCTCGCCTTCGCTCTGCCTGGACCACGGCCCCGGCCGTGCCTGCGCCGGCCGGCTGCGTCGGCCGCGCCTGCTCGCCCCCCAGCTCTGGCCTCGCCTCGCTGCCGGGCGGGCGGCGGCTCCGCCCGCATCACCCGTTCGGGCTGCGTCAAGGCGCCCGTTAACCGCCCGCCCCATTAAGGCCTTTGGCTCAATGACAAACGGGGTCCACGCCCAGAACGAAAATTAAAAAAAGAATTAATTAAAAAAATAGATAAATAAATAATTAAAAATAATTAAAATATTAATTAATTAATTAACTTAATTAATCCTGATTAGATTAACCTAATCATAGTTTTGTTAATTAATCTGTTAGGTTAGTTAACAGTCAATGACAGCTGGGACCCACACGTCAGTTTGACCCAGTCAACGCCTTGTTGACTGCTGACGTCATGCTGGCATCATGATGACATCAGCTGTCACATCCCTAGTCTGGTATGCACTTGGACTAGCTTGGTTGCTGCATCATGTCTAAATTTCATTTAAAATTGAATTGGGGATTGTTAAACCCTAGCACCAAATGAATTCTACTCGGTTCAAAATAAAAATATTTTTAGTGAACCCAAAATGCCCTTCAAAAATGTTCATTATTTATGGAAAAAGGTTAAAACCTTTACCAGAGGTCATGCACATTTTTCCAAGCCATTTATGGTCTTTGAATTAATCCATATTGTATTTGAATTGGGGCATTTAAATACTATTAATATTTTCTAATGCTCCAACAATTCTGGAAATAGTTAAGGGCCTCTGTAATAATTCATTTAATGCCCACAATTACTTTCAGGATTTATTAAAATGATTTGGGCTATAAACTAAATCAAAACAAAATAACAAAAATAGAAAAGCAGAACAAATTATTGTTAGAGAGAGAGAGAACTGACCTGGCCGGCCCAGTGGACAGCCCAGCCCACTGGCCTGGTGCCAGTCATCCCTAACCTCTGCCAGTAGGCAGAGGGGGGACAGCGCACGCGCGCGCGAGGCGCCATGCCTCCTCCTCCTTGCCGCCGAGCCTCTGGACGCGTGGGTGAACGCCCCAGCGTTGTCCTGAACCGCTCGAACCCTTTCACTCTCCCCCTGCTCTCTCCCTCGTTGATCCCCACCTCACCGAGCGCAGCCGACGCTGCCGTTCGCCGTAGCTGAAGCCATCGCCTCCCCCTCGCTCCTCTAACCGGACCAGAGGCTCCGCCTCGACCCCCTCTTCATCTCCATCGAGCCGCGCCCCGCCGGAAGCCTGCAGCGTCGTCCCCGACATCGTCTTCAACCTCTGGCCGCCGACAAACTCTTCGGGGATTCGCGAGCTCCAGTCCCTCCCTGGCCTCGCCATTGCCTCTACTGGATTCGCCGTGAGCCCCTGCCGCTTTCCCTTCTCTCCCCGTGCTCGTCCGCGCCTTCTAGCCACCGTGGCCATCGGAGCCGACAGCTCCTCGCCGCCGGTCATGTCGCCACCGCGACTACTGCCGTGCAAGCACGCGTCCGAGCCCACCGCTGCACTCAGAGCACTCCCAGGGTCCGAGCACACCCACCAGATCTTCACGCCGTGCTCCGTAGCCCCGGTTCGGTGCACGCCCAAACTCCGGCGGCCGCAAAAGAGCTCGCCGCCGTTGACTCCGTCCACCCCCACTCGAACCACGGCCACCCACAGATGCGCCTCGCTTCCCTCTTTCAAATGCGCCCTTCCGCGCGTCAAACGGTGGCCTGTAGGCGAAACCCGAGTCACTCCTGTGCGCCTCCGCCGCGTTTTGGTCGCCGCCGGCGTAACTCCGGCGATGGTGACGTGGCAGATTAGTTAGGGCTAATGACGCACTTAGTCAACACCTAGTGACACTGACAGTAGGGCCCCACTGACTAATTAAACTTAGATTAGTTTCTATTTAGTTTTAAGTAATCACAGTGGCCCCACGCGTCAGCGTTGACCATGCTGACGTGGCCATTGACTGGGTCCACATGTAAGTGAATCTAACTAGCACCGTGACACTGACCAGTGGGACCCACTGGTCAGGTTTGACCTGGACCAGCCGCTGTTGACTTGCTGACGTCATCCTGACGTAGTGCTGACGCAGTAATTTAATTACTGGAATTATTCTTATACAGGAAATTCTAGAAAATAGTGCTAACTTCTAAAATTCATAGAAAATTATCTATAGCTCAGAATGAAAAGATTTATATATGAAAAATGATCAGAAAAATCCAATCTATCCATCTGTACTGGTTTCATGCATGTCTAAGCAACTTAACCTTGCTGTTTAGTTCAAAACATGATAAGGCACTATTTAAATTCATAATTTGAGTTTGGGATTGAACCTTGGTTCAAAATGACCCAAACCCATCTGTTTGTAGTTGCATTAGCCCAAAACACATTCATATTGCCATGCCTTAGCATGCATCATAATTGTTACATTGCATTGATTGTGTTCTTCCTTGTTTGCCGGTGGTTGTCCCCTCTCGGTAGACGTGGTTCCGACGATGTGATCGATGACACCGATGAAGAACTATACTATCTTCAGAAGTGCCAGGCAAGCAAAACCCCCTTGTTCATTCCGATACAATCCCACTCTCTCGCTCCTGCTCTCTTTTACTGCATTAGGACAACAACGATTCATCTGTTACTTGCTGCGGTAGCTGAACCCCTTATCCTCTGCATGACCTGTCATTGCCACAGTAAATAGATGAAACCCACTAGCATGAGTAGGAGTTGTTTGAGCCCTGATGTGCCTACTCATTCATGCTTGTTTGTCATGCCTGCTATTGCTTAGAGTTGTGTCAGGTCTGATTCATCGGGAATGAATTGGAAAGTTGTGAACATGTCCTACTGTGTGAGAGCTAAGTGTGTGAACACGATTTGGTAAAGGTAGCGGTGAGAGGCCATGTAGGAGTACATGGTGGGTTGTCTCATTGCAGCCGTCCTCAGGAACTGAGTTCTGTGTTTGTGATCCATGAACAGTTACTACCACACATTGGGCTCCGGGCACTCCAAGCCCTCTCGACTTATTAATCAACTGATCTCTGTCCAGGAGTTGCAACTAGTTTCTGGTGTTTGTAGGTAGTGTTAGTAGTCTACCAAGTGGCACCCGGTACAGGTGGGCTTGGGACAGACTAGGCACACGTGGCCTGGTGTACCGAGTGGCACCCGGATGGTGGGCTCGGAAACCCTGCACACATCGTTTGGGGCCGTGAGCGACACCCCGGCCGGATCTCCTTGCGGATGGAACCCGAATAGGCGATAAACCTGGACTAGAGACTTGTGTGGTTAGTCAGGTCGTGGCCGACTCCCTCGCCAGGCTTCCGCTTGAAGGTTGCCGAGGTACACGACGTGTACATGGTGGTAAGTGGCGAGAGCGTGTGTGACGAAGTACACCCCTGCAGGGTTAACATGATCTATTCGAATAGCCGTGTCCGCGGTAAAGGACTTCTGGGTTGCCTATAACAGTTCATAGACAAGTGAAAGTGGATACTCTAAAATGCGCAAGATAAGCGTGAGTGCTATGGATGGCGTTCTCGTAGGGAGACGGGAGCGGATCCATAGTGGTGTATTGATATGGTGAATATGTGGACTCGTGTGCGCCACCTCAAAAGAGTTACTTGCAGTCGTAGTTCAGGATAGCCACCGAGTCAAAGCTGGCTTGCTGCAGTTAAACTCCACCACCCCCTTTGTTGATACCGATGCATATGTAGATAGTTCTGATGTAAGTCTTGCTGGGTACATTTGTACTCACGTTTGCCTATTTTATGTTTTGCAGAGAGACGTCAGTCTCGCTAGTAGTTCCGTGTGGACTTCGACGTTTAGCTTGATACCTCAGCTACGATCTTGTGCCCTCGGCAGGATCTAGTAGATAGTCAGGCTTCTCAGCCTTTTTCATTTGTAGATGTCTGTACTCAGACATGTTAAGCTTCCGCATGTGCTTTGACTTGTATGCTCTGAATGTTGGGTCATGAGACCCATGTTTGTAATATCTGGCTCTTCGGAGCCTAATGAATAAATACTCTGAGTCGTAGAGTCTTGTTGTGATGCCATGTTGTATTTGCACATATCGAGCATATTGTGTGTGTGATTGAAATGCTTGGTATGTGTGGGATCCGACAACCTAATTGTTTATCCTTGGTAGCCTCTCTTATGGGGAAATGTAGTCTTGTGCTTCCATGAGCCATAGTAGTCCGCTACAGCCCGGTTCACCGGAGTCCTGCTAGCCCAGCACTACTGCTCCGGAACACTTGACTGGCCGGCATGTGATTCACTTCGTTCCTGTGTCTGTCCCTTCGGGGAAATGTCACGCGGTGACATCCGGAGTCCTGCCTAGCCTGCTACAGCCCGGTTCACCGGAGTCCTGTTAGCCCAGTGCTACAACCCGGATTCGCACGCTGCTGACCGACATGCTCGATGTTGATTCATGTATGCCTGTCCCCGTAAGTTAGTGCCACTTTGGGTTCACGACTAGTCATGTCGGCCCGGGTTCTCTGTCATATGGATGCTAGCGACACTATCATATACGTGAGCCAAAAGGCGCAAACGGTCCCGGGCCATGGTAAGGCGACACCCGTGGGAATACCGTGCGTGAGGCCGCAAAGTGATATGAGGTGTTACCGGCTAGATCGATGTGACTTGGAATTGGGGTCCTGACGGCTTTGGTATCAGAGCCTGACTGCCTGTAGGTTTACGAAGCCAAACTGGTCGAAGTTGAGTCTAGAAATGCTTTAGTTATGTAAGGGAATTGATTGTGGAAGGGAACGTAAGGCTCTTTTACTCCTTTACCTTATGCCCTCTAATCTGAGTCATTCTCTTCTCATTCTACGGGGATTAAGAACTAGGCTTCTCATCTTTCTGTCAGGATCACGTGTTACTACTCTGTAGACTTATAGGATTGACCGATTTAAGCCTCAGTTCAGTTCCTACTACTTCCGTATGTTCATAGTTGGTCTCGGAACCTTGTTATTGTGATGTTGAGCGGTTATGCCACCATTTTACATGATGTCTCAAATATTTTTGAGCATTTACAGCCGTTATGCTGTCCGAGTCATCCCAGGTTTCTAAATAGTCTGATGAATTTGCAAATCCTTTCCGTCCGTTCTCGATGTTCCTTTGGGCCAGATTAACCACACTAACCATCGAGTTGAGGTACTCCGTTACCTCGTCGTATATGTTGGAGTTATTATTATGACCCTAGGTGTCTTAGAGGATCACCTAGTAATCTAGCCATGTTTTGTGTTCCCAGTGTGATGATTCTAGCCATCATTCCCGAAAGCATCCCGTGATGCCACTTAGTTAGTAGGCATTCTATTTTTGGATTCTTGAACCCAAGATTCACCCTACCTCATGTTGTTAGTATTTGCTAGTTCCCTTAAGATATTAGTAACCTTTGCGATAGTCCTCGAGGTCCGTGGTATTTCCTTCTTCCAAATACCATGAACCATTATGGCAGAAGTTCTTTTAATCAAGAGATCACAACGAGGGCGCTCTTGAGGAGTACTCCATTCATATTGTGACTCTGCCAGTCCTTCCTCCTCTGCATGGATTATCTAGAAGAAATATGTGGAACTTGTTGACATACTAAATCTATGCATCCGCAACTCAGAAAACCATATGTCCCTTTGAGTTGTCTCTCTTTAGTTGTATTCTGACCTCTGTCTATCAATTGATAGTCAGGACTAGTTGTACATCCGTGTTATCGATGTGTACTATCCTTGTGGTCCGTCAAGCCGTTCTATTTCAGAATGACTAGGAGAAACAAACTCTAGAACCTCGTCCATATCTAGGATTGGGTCAAAGCAAGTGTATTCCGCAGACCAAAATGCCAATCCAGCTTTTGCTCTGCTCTACCTTGGAGCGTTACCATCTTTATGTCAAGAGTGTAATGAGAATTGCACGACCTCTTATGAATTCTTGACGCAGTGATACTTCTCGCCATCATTATTCATTCCTCGGTCCCGTGCTGTCACAACCGGAATACCGACAAGTGAACCGTGATGTGTGAAATCAATACTCTGAGCAACACGTTGCTTGGTAGTTAATGGCAATACTCTCATTCTTAGCGTGCTGGTTATTGAATCATCATCCTAAGATTGATCGTGCTACCTAGTCCTTATTTTTGGTGCATTCTTCAATCAATGAGTTAGGATTTTGTCAAACCCTGGCTCAGTTGATCATATCGTCTTGCCCTGAAAAGCAAGATTGTTCTCGAGCTTAATAACATGTCGGTGGATCGTGATCTTCCAAATATCTTCTTGGAAGTACCACCAGGTTGTCCCTGACCGATATGTTGAGTTTGTGAACAAGTTGGTTTTCCAATAAACCACCCCTTCTCCAAGAATCTGTGTTGGATACCCCTGAGCTAGTTGCTCAAGCTAAACAACAACTTGGAGAGTTGGAAGATAAAAGCTTGTCTAACTTAGTTCATTTCCAAAGGGATATCTTGTGTCTGTGTATGTGTTAAAGAAAGATGATATCTTCATTGATTGATCCTCGTGATCAATTGTTGGATCTATTGTCTTACCCAAATCTTTGATTTGCGTATGGGCTATCATCAAATCAAGTCAGAACCAATGATATTCGTAATGTTGTCTTACTCATGGTTGATTCCTCGAGCATACACCTTTACATCCTTTGGTCTGACCAATGCTATCACCATGTTCACTTAATTGTGGAATTTCATCTATATGGAAGCTTGGATCGATTGTTGTTGAGCCCATCGGCAACATTCTTATCTTCTCCATGACTCGTGTTGAACATTAAGTTAGTGTTGGAAACTTGTGCTAGCATTTTCTTCGTGCTATCTCATGAAGGATATGTTTGGATGGAAGAAGTGACTTTCTTTAATTCACATGCATTTGATGTAAGTTGCCGCCGTGAATTTGAGAAAGTTTGTTTTTGCTTCCTCTGGAATCATCCCAAGTTAATCACGCATATGTGCAAAGTACTCTATGGTTTGATAAGTTGGCCGCCTCCATTCCGTATGTGTTTCCTAGCACACCAAGCCACTGATTGATTTGTTCAAGGAGAAGAAGTTCCTTCTTAGGATCCGGACTTATGTAAGGACTTCGACATCCTTATTGATGGTTCCTAACCAGAACTCGGTAGTGTTTTATTGCAAGACTACTCTGTGGCCATGCTTGTCTGGGACAGCGTGTTCACATGTTTGTAGCAGAACCAACTCATGTTTTGGAGCTTGCTATCGTAGCTCATTCCCCGAGAATCTCGCAACGTCATCTCATCGAATTGCGTTGCAAACTTTCATTTTTCTTTCTAGACTTGATGAGTCTGGAATATCCCAACACCAACCAGATCTGAATCTCAGGCAGATATGATGGTTGGAACATCTCCCAATAGCTATAATATTGGTCTTCGTAACACGGTAAGTGGATGTCGTGGCCGACACACCTAGCCGGAAGATCTATCATTGTAGTATCTTGATTGAGCTATTTAACCATCTTCTCCATGAGGATTTAGTGCAACTTATTCTAGAAGTTGATCCTCAGGGGTCCTTGTGCTCTCGGTTTCCTCGATTATGCTAGAACCATTCAACGGTGGAATCACTCGTTGAGTTATCCCCAGTTACCAGAATCATACCCAGCATTTGCATTTTGTTCCCAGCTTGCACCCCAGTAATTACTGTTTAGGATCATCTTCAAAAGTGGTCCTACTATGGGTCCCATCCATCCCCGATGATAAGCAAAATCATGCATGGTGTTGTCTTCAACAAGGTAGGCCACATCATTCCTTCTAGTATGAGTATGCCATTCTTTCGAATTCGTTCACACGATCGTTTGTGATTGCCTTAGGCTGGTATAAAGAGTTTCAATGATCTCTGAATCAAAAGTAATTCTTTTTGCCACTTAAGGGATATTTCTGTGAGCCACCTTCCCTAAGGTGCCCCGTTATGGAATCGTGGCAACTATCTCCTCGCTACTTTGAAACCATGCACCATCCTACCTAAGCGTGGGATTGTTGCCCACCAAATCAAATCTCATCGTTTGTTCTTCCATTCCTCTCGAGATGTTTCAACATCTTATTCCGTGAGTTGATCTTGTATAGCTCGATCTTCGAGAAGATCAATCCTGTAGAGTTTCCCTCTCTTCCGTCATCATAGTTGGATGAAGCTCTCGAAAGAAAAGATGTCAAGATCAAGATGATGCAATGAACCAACATCTTCGAGAAGAACAGTTGGATCATGAAGATCGTGTTAGCTTGTGTCCCCTCTTCCTCTTACCCTACGCTTGAATCTCGGGACGAGATTCTTGTTTAGTGGGGGTGAGTTGTCACATCCCTAGTCTGGTATGCACCTGGACTAGCTTGGTTGCTGCATCATGTCTAAATTTCATTTAAAATTGAATTGGGGATTGTTAAACCCTAGCACCAAATGAATTCTACTAGGTTCAAAATAAAAATATTTTCAATGAACCCAAAATGCCCTTCAAAAATGTTCATTATTTATGGAGAAAGGTTAAAACCTTTACCAGAGGTCATGCACATTTTTCCAAGCCATTTATGGTCTTTGAATTAATCCATATTGTATTTGAATTGGGGCATTTAAATACTATTAATATTTTCTAATGCTCCAACAATTCTGAAAATAGTTAAGGGCCTCTGTAATAATTCATTTAATGCCCACAATTACTTTCAGGATTTATTAAAATGATTTGGGCTATAAACTAAATCAAAACAAAATAACAAAAATAGAAAAGCAGAACAAATTATTGTTAGAGAGAGAGAACTGACCTGGCCGGCCCAGTGGACAGCCCAGCCCACTGGCCTGGTGCCAGTCATCCCTAACCTCTGCCAGTAGGCAGAGGCGGGACAGCGCACGCGCGCGCGAGGCGCCACGCCTCCTCCTGCTTGCCGCCGAGCCTCTGGACGCGTGGGTGAACGCCCCAGCGTTGTCCCGAACCGCTCGAACCCTTTCACTCTCCCCCTGCTCTCTCCCTCGTTGATCCCCACCTCACCGAGCGCAGCCGACGCTGCCGTTCGCCGTAGCTGAAGCCATCGCCTCCCCCTCGCTCCTCTGACCGGCCCAGAGGCTCCGCCTCGACCCCCTCTTCATCTCCACCGAGCCGCGCCCCGCCGGAAGCCTGCAGCGTCGTCCCCGACATCGTCTTCAACCTCTGGCCGCCGGCGAACTCTTCGGGGATTCGCGAGCTCCAGTCCCTCCCCGGCCTCGCCGTTGCCTCTACTGGATTCGCCGTGAGCCCCTGCCTCTTTCCCCTCTCTCCCCGTGCTCGTCCGCGCCTTCTAGCCACCGTGGCCATCGGAGCCGACAGCTCCTCGCCGCCGGTCATGTCGCCACCGCGACTACTGCCGTGCAAGCACGCGTCCGAGCCCACCGCTGCACTCAGAGCACTCCCAGGGTCCGAGCACACCCACCAGATCTTCACGCCGTGCTCCGTAGCCCCGGTTCGGTGCACGCCCGAACTCCGGCGGCCGCAAAAGAGCTCGCCGCCGTCGACTCCGTCCACCCCCACTCGAACCACGGCCACCCACAGATGCGCCTCGCTTCCCTCTTTCAAACGCGCCCTTCCGCGCGTCAAACGGTGGCCTGTAGGCGAAACCCGAGTCACTCCTGTGCGCCTCCGCCGCGTTTTGGTCGCCGCCGGCGTAACTCCGGCGAGGGTGACGTGGCAGATTAGTTAGGGCTAATGACGCACTTAGTCAACACCTAGTGACACTGACAGCAGGGCCCCACTGACTAATTAAACTTAGATTAGTTTCTATTTAGTTTTAACTAATCACAGTGGCCCCACGCGTCAGCGTTAACCATGCTGACGTGGCCATTGACTGGGTCCACATGTCAGTGACCCTAACTAGCACCGTGACACTGACCAGTGGGACCCACTGGTCAGGTTTGACCTGGACCAGCCGCTGTTGACTTGCTGACGTCATCCTGACGTAGTGCTGACGCAGTAATTTAATTACTGGAATTATTCTTATACAGGAAATTCTAGAAAATAGTGCTAACTTCTAAAATTCATAGAAAATTATCTATAGCTCAGAATGAAAAGATTTATATATGAAAAATGATCAGAAAAATCCAATCTATCCATCTGTACTGGTTTCATGCATGTCTAAGCAACTTAACCTTGCTGTTTAGTTCAAAACATGATAAGGCACTATTTAAATTCATAATTTGAGTTTGGGATTGAACCTTGGTTCAAAATGACCCAAACCCATCTGTTTGTAGTTGCATTAGCCAAAACACATTCATATTGCCATGCCTTAGCATGCATCATAATTGTTACATTGCATTGATTGTGTTCTTCCTTGTTTGCCGGTGGTTGTCCCCTCTCGATAGACGTGGTTCCGACGATGAGTTCGATGACACCGATGAAGAACTATAATATCTTCAGAAGTGCCAGGCAAGCAAAACCCCCTTGTTCATTCCGATACAATCCCACTCTCTCGCTCCTGCTCTCTTTTACTGCATTAGGACAACAACGATTCATCTGTTACTTGCTGCGGTAGCTGAACCCCTTTATCCTCTGCATGACCTGTCATTGCCACAGTAAATAGATGAAACCCACTAGCATGAGTAGGAGTTGTTTGAGCCCTGATGTGCCTACTCATTCATGCTTGTTTGTCATGCCTGCTATTGCTTAGAGTTGTGTCAGGTCTGATTCATCGGGAATGAATTGGAAAGTTGTGAACATGTCCTACTGTGTGAGAGCTAAGTGTGTGAACACGATTTGGTAAAGGTAGCGGTGAGAGGCCATGTAGGAGTACATGGTGGGTTGTCTCATTGCAGCCGTCCTTAGGAACTGAGTTCTGTGTTTGTGATCCATGAACAGTTACTACCACACATTGGGCTCCGGGCGCTCCAAGCACTCTCGACTTATTAATCAAGCTGATCTCTGTCCAGGCGTTGCAACTAGTTTCTGGTGTTTGTAGGTAGTGTTAGTAGTCTACCAAGTGGCACCCGGTACAGGTGGGCTTGGGACAGACTAGGCACACGTGGCCTGGTGTACCGAGTGGCACCCGGATGGTGGGCTCGGGAACCCTGCACACATCGTTTGGGGCCGTGAGCGACACCCTGGCCGGATCTCCTTGTGGATGGAACCCGAATAGGCGATAAACCTGGACTAGAGACTTCTGTGGTTAGTTAGGCCGTGGCCGACTCCCTCGCCAGGCTTCCGCTTGAGGGTTGCCGAGGTACACGACGTGTACATGGTGGTAAGTGGCGAGAGCGTGTGTGACGAAGTACACCCCTGTGGGGTTAACATGATCTATTCGAATAGCTGTGTCCGCGGTAAAGGACTTCTGGGTTGCCTATAACAGTTCATAGACAAGTGAAAGTGGATACTCTAAAATGCGCAAGATAAGCGTGAGTGCTATGGATGGCGTTCACGTAGGGAGACGGGAGCGGATCCATAGTGGTGTATTGATATGGTGAATATGTGGACTTGTGTGCGCCACCTCAAAAGAGTTGCTTGCAGTCGTAGTTCAGGTTAGCCACTGAGTCAAAGCTGGCTTCCTGCAGTTAAACTCCACTACCCCCTTTGTTGATACCGATGCATATGTAGTTAGTTCTGATGTAAGTCTTGCTGGGTACATTTGTACTCACGTTTGCCTATTTTATGTTTTGCAGAGAGACATCAGTCTTGCTAGTAGTTCCGTGTGGACTTCGACGTTTAGCTTGATACCTCAGCTACGATCTTGTGCCCTTGGCAGGATCTAGTAAATAGTCAGGCTTCTCAGCCTTTTTCATTTGTAGATGTCTGTACTCAAACATGTTAAGCTTCCGCATGTGCTTTGACTTGTATGCTCTGAATGTTGGGTCATGAGACCCATGTTTGTAATATCTCGCTCTTCGGAGCCTAATGAATAAATACTCTGAGTCGTAGAGTCTTGTTGTGATGCCATGTTGTATTTGCACATATCGAGCATATTGTGTGTGTGATTGAAATGCTTGGTATGTGTGGGATCCGACAACCTAGTTGTTTATCCTTGGTAGCCTCTCTTATGGGGAAATGTAGTCTTGTGCTTCCATGAGCCATAGTAGTCCGCTACAGCCCGGTTCACCGGAGTCCTGCTAGCCCAGCACTACTGCTCCGGACACTGACTGGCTGGCATGTGATTCACTTCGTTTTTGTGTCTGTCCCTTCGGGGAAATGTCACGCGGTGACATCCGGAGTCCTGCCTAGCCTGCTACAGCCCGATTCACCGGAGTCCTGTTAGCCCAGTGCTACAGCCCGGATTCGCACGCTGTGGACCGACATGCTCGATGTTGATTCATGTATGCCTGTCCCCATAAGTTAGTGCCACTTTGGGTTCATGACTAGTCATGTTGGCCCGGGTTCTCTGTCATATGGATGCTAGCGACACTATCATATACGTGAGCCAAAAGACGCAAACGGTCCCGGGCCATGGTAAGGCGACACCCGTGGGAATACCGTGCGTGAGGCCGCAAAGTGATATGAGGTGTTACCAGCTAGATCGATGTGACTTGGAATCGGGGTCCTGACATCAGCATACACTATTCTGGATAATGTTGATTTAAAATAATTAAATACATTCTAAAAATAATTAGAACTTTAGAAAATCATATAAAACAAACCGTAACTCAGATGAAAATACTTTGTACATGAAACTTGCTCAGATTGACGAGACGAATCCGAATATGCAGTCTGTTTGGCAGCCACATGTTCTAGCATAGCGAACATGTAACTTTCCCCCTCCGGCCCGTCTGTCCAAAAACACAAAACTCTAGGGATACTTTCCCGGATGTTTCCCCCCTTCGCCGGTATCACCTCCTACTGCGTTAGGGCACACCTGGCACCGTTAATATGCATCTGTTTGCATTGTATTCATTGTTTCTTCCCCCTCTTCTCTCCGGTAGACTACGAGACTGACACCGCTGCTCGTGCCCCGGTCGACTACGTTTTTGACAACCCCTCCTTGCCAGAGCAACCAGGCAAGCCCCCCTTGACCACCAGATATCACCTATTCTTATCTCTACTGCTTTAATCCCATTCTGATGCATAGCCTGTCTTTGCTACTACTATTGTTACCCTTACCTGCAATCCTAAAGCCTTAGTATAGGATGCTAGTTCTCCATCAGTGGGCCTACATTCTTGTCCGTCTACTATGCTATACTGTCGGGCCGTGATCACTCGAGAGGTGATCACGGGTATATACTATATACTTTATACATGATACATGTGGTGACTAAAGTCGGGTCGGCTCGTAGAGTACCCGCGAGTGATTCACGGATTGGGGGCTGAAAGGACCTTTGTCCCGACGGCCCTTTGGGTGGATCTTTGTGGTGGAGCGACAGGGTAGGTTGAGACTACCTAGGTGAGAGGTGGGCCTGGCCCTGGTCGGCGTCCGTGGTTACTTCAAAATAACACGCTTAACGAGATCTTGGTATTTGATCTGAGTCTGGCCAGTGGCCTATACACACTAACCAACTACGCGGGAACAGTTATGGGCACTCGACGTCGTGGTATCAGTCGAAGCCTTCTTGACGTCACCGACTGAGCGGCGCGCGCCGGGTTGGACCACGTAACGCAACTTCCTTTGTAATGGAGGTTGCTAGGTCTGCTCATCGGCCGTCCTCGCAACGTGCAGGTGTGCAACGGGCGATGGGCCCAGACCCCTGCGCCATAGGATTTAGACCGGCGTGCTGACCTCTCTGTTGTGCCTAGGTAGGGCTGCGACATGTTGATCTTCCGAGGCCGGCCATGACCCAGGAAAGTGTGTCTGGCCAAAGGGGATCGAGGGTGTTGGGTAATGTGGTGCACCCCTGCAGGGAAGTTTATCTATTCTAATAGCCGTGATCCTCGGTAACAGGACAACCCGGAGTTGTACCTTGACCTTATGACAACTAGAACCGGATACTTAATAAAACACACTCTTCCATGTGCCAGATATAACCCGGTGATCGCTCTCACACAGTGCGACGAGGAGAGGATCGTCGGGTAGGATTATGCTATGCGATGCTACTTGGTGAACTTACCATGTACTCTCTTCTACATGCTGCAAGATGGAGGCTGCCAGAAGTGTAGTCTTCGACATGACTAGCTATCCCCCTCTTATTCTGGCATTCTGCAGTTCAGTCCACTGATATTGCCCCTTTACACAGATACCGATGCATATGTAGTGTAGATCCTTGCTTGCGAGTACTTTGGATGAGTACTCATGGTTGCTTTTCTCCCTCTTTCCCCCCTTTCCTTTCCTCTCGGTTGTCGCAAGCAGATGCTGGAGCCCAGGAGCCAGACGCCACCGTCGACGATGACTCATACTACACCGGAGGTGCCTACTACTACGTGCAGGCCGCTGACGACGACTAGGAGTAGTTTAGGAGGATCCCATGCACGAGGCCTATGCCTCTTTCGATCTGTATCTTAGTTTGTGCTAGCCATCTTATGGCAACTTGTTTAACTTATGTATGTACTCAGATATTGTTGCTTCTGCTGACTCATCTATGATCGAGCACTTGTATTCGAGCCCTCGAGGCCCCTGGCTTGTATTATGATGCTTGTATGGCTCATTTATGTTTTTAGAGTTGTGTTATGATATCTTGATCGTACACGTTTGCATGCATGGTTAGTGTACGATTGAATCGGGGGCATCACAGGAAATCACCAAGATTGAAGGGGGATCCAAATTTCCTTTGTCCTTTGTCCATGAGTTTTTTTCTACGATGAACATACACCCTGCAAATCACCGTGTTCAAATTTGGCACTTTTCTGGGTTCGTTTGCCATATTTAGGGGATTATGTGCATTTCCTAGGCATTAATGCACATAATTCAAGTTCAAACAATCAGTGCATGAAAGGGTGCACAAGAACGGCCTGGAAAACCATGCTCGTGCCATTTAGTAAATTCTCGTGCCTTTTACAAGGAATGGACAGATATTTCGATGGTGGCAATAGTCAACCACAAATGTTTGTTTGTTGGGTTTTCAACTATAGAAAAAATGAAATAAATGTTTGAAAAGCATGACGCTTGGCAAGGTGCCATGATATGACCTCACCATGCCCTGGTAAAAATTTGAGAAGGTTTGGCTTATGTCGTCATGCACACACTTCATAAATCGAACCATCAACAAGGAAGTTCCATGCTTTCGAGAGGGAAATCACCAATATTGAAGGGGAATCCAAATTTCCATCCTAGTTTGTCATTCAGTTTTTTTCCAACGATCAACATACCGCCTCAAATGCAACGTGTTCAAATTTGACATTTTTCCGGGTTCATTTACCATATTTATGGGATTATGTGCATTTCTAGGCGTTAATGCACATAATTCAAATTTGAACAATCGGTGCATGAAAAGGTGCACAAGAACGGTCTGGAAAACCATGCTTGTGTTATTTAGTACATTCTCATGCCTTTTACAAGGAATTGACAGATATTTCAAGGAAATGTGTGGCAATAGTCAACCATAAACGCGTCATTTACTGGGTTACCAACTATACAAAAAATGAAATACATGGTTGGAAAACATGACGCCTGGTGTGGTGCCATGGTATGGCCTCAGCGTGCCCTGGTAAAAATTGGAGAATGTTTTCCTTATGTCGTGATGCACGCCTTTCATAAATCGAATCATCACCAAGGAAGTTTCATGGTTTCGAAGGGCAAATCACCAAGATTGAAGGGGGATCCAAATTTCCTTTGTCCTTTGTCCATGAGTTTTTTTCTACGATGAACATACACCCTGCAAATCGCCGTGTTCAAATTTGGCACTTTTCCGGGTTCATTTACCATATTTAGGGGATTATGTGCATTTCCTAGGCATTAATGCACATAATTCAAGTTCAAACAATCGGTGCATGAAATGGTGCACAAGAACGGCCTGGAAAACCATGCTCGTGCCATTTAGTAAATTCTCATGCCTTTTACAAGGAATGGACAGATATTTCGATGAAATGTGTGGTCATAGTCAACCACAAACGTTTGTTTATTGGGTTTTCAACTATAGAAAAAATGAAATAAATGCTTGAAAAACATGACGCCTTGCATGGTGTGCCATGGTATGACCTCACCATGCCTTGGTAAAAAAATTGAGAAGGTTTGGCTTATGTCGTCATGCACGCCCTTCATAAATCGAACCATCACCAAAGAAGTTCCATGCTTTCGAGAGGGAAATCACCAAGATTGAAGGGGAATCCAAATTTTTTTCGTTCTTTGCCCTTGAGTTTTTTCTACGACGAACATACACCCTGCAAATCACCGTTGCTACCTCTTGAGCACTGCGTTGGTTTTCCCTTGAAGAGGAAAGGGTGATGCAGTAAAGTAGCGTAAGTATTTCCCTTAGTTTTTGAGAACCAAGGTATCAATCCAGTAGGAGACCACGCTCGAGTCCCACGCACCTACACAAACAAATAAGAACCTCACAACCAACGCCATAAAGGGGTTGTCAATCCCTTCACGGTCACTTACGAGAGTGAGATCTGATAAAGATAATAAGATAATATTTTTGGTATTTTTATGATAAAGAGTAAAAGTAAAGAAAGCAAAATAAACGGCAAAAGAAATAGCTTGTTGACGGGGTATTAATATAATGGAAAATAGACCCGGGGGCCATAGGTTTCACTAGTGGCTTCTCTCAAGATAGCATAAGTATTACGGTGGGTAAACGAATTACTGCCGAGCAATTGATAGAATTGAGCACAGTTATGAGAATATGTAGGTATGATCATGTATATAGGCATCACGTCCGTGACAAGTAGACCGACTCCTGCCTGCATCTACTACTATTACTCCACACATCGACCGCTATCCAGCATGCATCTAGAGTATTAAGTTCATAAGAACAGAGTAACACTTTAAGCAAGATGACATGATGTAGAGGGATAAACTCATGCAATATGATATAAACCCCATCTTTTTATCCTCGATGGCAACAATACAATACGTGTCGTTTCCCCTACTGTCACTGGGATCGAGCACCATAAGATTGAACCCAAAGCTAAGCACTTCTCCCATTGCAAGAAATATCAATCTAGTAGGCCAAACCAAACAGATAATTCGAAGAGACTTGCAAAGATAACCAATCATACATAAAAGAATTCAGAGGAGATTCAAATATTGTTCATAGATAATCTTGATCATAAACCCACAATTCATCGGATCTCGACAAACACACCGCAAAAAGAAGAGTTACATCAAATAGATCTCCAAGAGAATCGAGGAGAACTTTGTATTGAGATCCAAAGAGAGAGAAGAAGCCATCTAGCTAATAACTATGGGCCCGAAGGTCTGAAGTAAACTACTCACACATCATCGGAGAGGCTATGGTGTTGATGTAGAAGCCCTTCGTGATCACTGCCCCTCCGGCGGAGCGCCGAAAAAGGCCCCAAGATGGGATCTCACGGGTACAGAAGGTTGCGGCGGTGGAAATAGGGTTTTGGCTCCGTATCTGATGTTTCCAGGTATAGGGGTATATATAGGCGAAGGAGGTCGGTCAGGAGAGCTACAAGGGGCCCACGAGGGTGGAGGGCACGCCCAGGGGGGTAGGCGCGCCCCCTGCCTCGTGGCTTCCTCGTTGGTTGCTTGACGTCCACTCCAAGTCCTCTGGATCACATTTGTTCCGAAAATCACGTTCCCAAAGGTTTCATTCCGTTTGGACTCCGTTTGATATTCCTTTCTTTCGAAACACTTAAATAGGCAAAAAAATAGCAATTCGGGTTGGGCCTCCGGTTAATAGGTTAGTCGCAAAAATAATTTAAAAGTGTATAATAAAGCCCATTAAATGTCCAAAACAGAATATAATATAGCATGGAACAATAAAAAATTATAGATACGTTGGAGACGTATTAACCGTGTTCAAATTTGGCATTTTTCTGGGCTCATTTACCATATTTAGGGGATTATGTGCATTTTCTAGGCATTTAGCGCATATAAACCCAATCCAGCTACAGCTGCACGGGTGTGATGTTAGTGACGTGGATTGCCGTTTGATCGCGGTGCTTCCTATGGTGCACACGCGATCCGCGTGGCTGGGGTTCCGACCAATCATAACACAACACACAATAGGCTCAGCGCACACTGTTTCCGGAAGCGACGGAGATGAACCGTGTGCGATAATGAACGAGGAAAATTGTAAGGGAAGCCAAATTTCTGTTGTCGTTTGTCGTTGAGCTCTTGAATACCACTGCACTGTATGGCTGCCCGGCCCCTCCGTCCTAGAGCTCTCTCCAGGCATCGTCCATGGCACCGCGGTGCACAGTAACTGGTAATAAAGCGATGGCATCCTGCCGCGCCGCGTTCCTCGCCGCCCGCGACCACACACATGGTAAATAAGCGATGGCATCTCGCCGCGCCGAGTTCATCACCGGCGGCGGCCACACAGTTACATGGGCGGACTTTGAGGCTGACATGGCTGAATGGGTGGTGGATCTAGAGGCGGCCAAAGCCACACAGAAGGAGCAGAAAAGGTAGGAAGCAGTCAAGAAAAGAGAGTCCCGCCGCCACAAGAAATAAGAGGCCGCACTCCATGGTGAGGAGAGCTTGGGGGAGATCGAAGCACGGTGGGCTGCCGCCTACAAGGCCGGGAAGGAGAATGCCGGCATCTGGCCAGCATGTCCCGATGGCAGCATGTGAGAAATAGTTTAAGTTTGTAGTATTAGAGCATATTACCAGTAGTACTTTAAGTTTGTAGTATTAACGTACAATGTCGGTAAGAGCATCCTTTGAGGGCTTTGAGCATTGATTAGCATGTGTGCCCGTGTGCATCTTTTGCATTAGTCATTAGAAGATCACAAAACACACGGTTTCTATGCCGTACCCGTCTGCCTTTTTTGCGTTAATGATGCATAAGTCAGTTACCTGTGCAATGTTTCCAAATAAACCATGCGTACCATTGACCGAAAAAATCAACTACACGTGTACGTTTTTTTGGAGACGGGATCTGCCAATTTTCTGTTTTCTCACACACGAGTATTTTACGCGCTTCGTCTGCATTGTGTGTTTCCCCCGCCCAAGTATGAAGTTTCGCAGCGAAATTTTCATTAGGCGCGTGATTTCAGAATTTATTCCTCCAACAACATCCCCACCCATCAAATTTCCTCAATATCTCCCCCCACGCCTCCCCCTACCGGCATCTCAAACCGCCGCCGCCGCAACCACAACTTCAACCACATCTACGTTCTGCTCGGATCCAGTCAGGTAACCCACTGATCTCTATCATGGCCCCGGCCTAATTTCTTAAATGGCGCCTGCGAAACATCCTCATGCCTCCAAATCCCCACCGCCAGGAGCTGATGGCAGTCCATGGCGCGATGACCGCTGTCCGTGTTGACCCAGAGGAACACCTCGCCTCCGCCGCCGCCAACATGGTGCAGGCTCTGGCCCAGATGAATTGCCCCATCGACTACCCCCAGGACTTAATAGGTAAGATCTGACCAGCTAAATCTTACCAATACCACTTGCAACGGCTATGATTTGTATGGTTGATGTATTAAGCATGTTCGTGCCTTGTTTATTTCAGTATTGCACACTGTGTGATGTTCAAATATTACCGTGTCCAACTCAATTTCACCAATAACAGCAACAAACATACAATACATGACTCAGGATATCACTAGAGATGCTGCCCATTTGCTATTTTTAGTGGATGATAACCCTGTTGTACTTAACATGCCTGTCCATGTACTTACGCAGGGTCATAATGGCCGATGCTGTTGTTTGCCATCGAGGTTAGCTGCAGCTCATGTCTTACATTATTTCACATCATTTGTGCAATTGCAGTTTAACTTTTACCATTTACTGGTTGCCTGTAGGTACACATGTCAGTGGCACTGATCCACGCTTCGACCCGGAGGAACAGCTCGCTGATACATCTCCAACGTATCTATAATTTATGAAGTATTCATGCTGTTATATTATCATTCTTGCATGTTTTACAACCATTTTATAGCAACTTTATATCATTTTTTGGGACTAACCTATTGACCCAGTGCCCAGTGCCAGTTGCTGTTTTTTGCTTGTTTTTTACATCGCAGGAAATCAATATCAAACGGAGTCCAAACACTGTGAAACTTTTTGGAGATTTTTTATGAACCAGAACACCTAGGATGGTCCAGAGCAGCACCTGGGGGGTACCCCGAGGGGGGCACAACCCACCAGGTGTGCCTAGGGCGCGCCCAGGTGGGTTGTGCCCACCTCGGTGGCCTCCCGCACCCCCTCTTTATCCTATAAATTCCCAAAAATTCCAAAAACCCTCGGGGTGAACCTAGATCAGAAGTTTCACCGCCGTAGGCCTCTATAGCCATCGAAAACCAATCTAGACCCCGTTCCGGCACCCTGCTGGAGGGGGGAATCATCTCCGGTGGCCATCTTCATCATCCCGGCGGCCACCATGATGAGGAGGGAGTAGTCCACCCTCAGGGCTGAGGGTTTGTACCAGTAGCTATGTGTTTAATCTCTCTCTCTCTATCTCTCTCTCCCTCTCTCTCGTGTTCTTCAGATGTCATGATCTTGATGTATCGCGGGATTTATTAATATAGTCAGATCATATGGTGTTTTCCTCTCTCTATCTTGTTGTGATGAATTGAGTTTTCCCTTTGACATATCGTTGTTATCGGATTGGATACTTTGATGGATTTGAGAACACTTGATATATGTCTTGCAATTGAATACTCGTGGTGAAAATGGGGTATCATATTGATTCACTTGATATATGTTTTGGCACTCAACTCGGGGATTCCCGAGGTGACATTGGGGTAATCTATGCATAGGGGATGATGCACGTTCTTGTTGGGAATCGTAGCATAATTTTAAAATTTTCCTACGTTCACCAAGATGCATCTATGGAGTATACTAGCAACGAGGGGAAGGGAGTGCATCTACATACCCTTGTAGATCGCGAGCGGAAGCGTTCCAATGAATGTGGATGACGGAGTCGTACTCGCCGTGATCCAAATCACCGATGACCGAGTGCCGAACGGACGGCACCTCCGCGTTCAACACACGTACGGTGCAGCGACGTCTCCTCCTTCTTGATCCAGCAAGGGGGAAGGAGAGGTTGATGGAGATCCAGCAGCACGACGGCGTGGTGGTGGATGTAGCGGGTCTCCGCAGGGCTACGCTGAGCTTCTGCGAGAGAGAGAGAGGTGTTGCAGGGGAGGAGGGAGGCGCCCAAGGCTGTTGTTTGCTGCCCTCCCTCCCCCCCTTTATATAGGCCCCCTGGGGGGGCGCCGGCCCCAAGAGATGAGATCTCAAGGGGAGGGGGGGGCGGCCACAAGGGGGGAAGGGGTGGCCTTGCCCCCCAAGGCAAGGGGGAACTCCCCCCTAGGGTTCCCAACCCTAGGCGCATGGGGGGAGGCCCAAGGGGGCGCCCCAGCCCACTATGGGCTGGTTCCCTTCCACTTTCAGCCCACGGGGCCCTCCGGGATAGGTGGCCCCACCCGGTGGACCCCTGGGACCCTTCCGGTGGTCCCGGTACAATACCGGTAACCCCCGAAACTTTCCCGGTGGCCGAAACTGGACTTCCTATATATAATTCTTCACCTCTGGACCATTCCGGAACCTCTCGTGACGTCCGGGATCTCATCGGGGACTCCGAACAACTTTTGGGTTTCCGCATACATATATCTCTACAACCCTAGCGTCACCGGACCTTAAGTGTGTAGACCCTACGGGTTCGGGAGACATGCAGACATGACCGAGACGCCTCTCCGGTCAATAACCAACAGCGGGATCTGGATACCCATGTTGGCTCCCACATGTTCCACGATGATCTCATCGGATGAACCACGGTGTCGAGGATTCAATCAGTCCCGTATACAATTCCCTTTGTCAATCGGTATGTTACTTGCCCGAGATTCGATCGTCGGTATCCCAATACCTTGTTCAATCTCGTTACCGGCAAGTCTCTTTACTCGTACCGCAATGCATGATCCCATGACTAACGCCTTAGTCACATTGAGCTCATTATGATGATGCATTACCGAGTGGGCCCAGAGATACCTCTCCGTCACACGGAGTGACAAATCTCAGTCTCGATCCGTGCCAACCCAACAGACACTTTCGGAGATACCCGTAGTGCACCTTTATAGTCACCCAGTTACGTTGTGACGTTTGGCACACCCAAAGCACTCCTATGGTATCCGGGAGTTGCACGATCTCATGGTCTAAGGAAAAGATACTTGACATTGGAAAAGCTCTAGCAAACGAAACTACACAATCTTTTATGCTATGCTTAGGATTGGGTCTTGTCCATCACATCATTCTCCTAATGATGTGATCCCGTTATCAATGACATCCAATGTCCATAGTTAGGAAACCATGACTATCTGTTGATCAACGAGCTAGTCAACTAGAGGCTTACTAGGGACACGTTGTGGTCTATGTATTCACACATGTATTACGATTTCCGGACAATACAATTATAGCATGAATAATAGACAATTACCATGAACAAAGAAATATAATAATAACCATTTATTATTGCCTCTAGGGCATATTTCCAACAGTCTCCCACTTGCACTAGAGTCAATAATCTAGTTACATTGTGATGAATCGAACACCCATTGCGTCCTGGTGTTGATCATGTTTTGCCCTAGGGAGAGGTTTAGTCAACGGATCTGCTACATTCAGGTCCGTATGTACTTTACAAATATCTATGTCTCCATTTTGAACACTTTCACGAATGGAGTTGAAGCGACGCTTGATATGCCTGGTCTTCCTGTGAAACCTGGGCTCCTTCGCAAGGGCAATAGCTCCAGCGTTGTCACAGAAGAGAGTCATCGGGCCCGACGCATTGGGAATCACCCCTAGGTCGGTAATGAACTCCTTCATCCAGACTGCTTCCTGTGCTGCCTCCGAGGCTGCCATGTACTCCGCTTCACATGTAGATACCGCCACGACGCTTTGCTTGCAACTGCACCAGCTTACTGCTCCTCCATTCAAAATATACACGTATCCGGTTTGTGACTTCGAGTCATCCAGATCTGTGTCGAAGCTAGCGTCGACGTAACCCTTTACGACGAGCTCTTCGTCACCTCCATAAACGAGAAACATATCCTTAGTCCTCTTCAGGTACTTCAGGATATTCTTGACCGCTGTCCAGTGTTCCTTGCCGGGATTACTTTGGTACCTTCCTACCAAACTTACGACAAGGTTTACATCAGGTCTGGTACACAGCATGGCATACATAATAGACCCTATGGCCGAGGCATAGGAGATGACACTCATCTCTTCTATATCTTCTGCCGTGGTCGGGCATTGAGCCGTGCTCAATTGCACACCTTGCAATACAGGCAAGAACCCCTTCTTGGACTGATCCATATTGAACTTCTTCAATATCTTGTCAAGGTATGTACTTTGTGAAAGTCCAATGAGGCGTCTTGATCTATCTCTATAGATCTTGATGCCTAATATATAAGCAGCTTCTCCAAGGTCCTTCATTGAAAAACACTTATTCAAATAGGCCTTTATACTTTCCAAGAATTCTATATCATTTCCCATCAATAGTATGTCATCCACATATAATATGAGAAATGCTACAGAGCTCCCACTCACTTTCTTGTAAACACAGGCTTCTCCATAAGTCTGTGTAAACCCAAACGCTTTGATCATCTCATCAAAGCGAATGTTCCAACTCCGAGATGCTTGCACCAGCCCATAGATTGAGCGTTGGAGCTTGCATACTTTGTTAGCATTCTTAGGATCGAAAAAACCTTCCGGCTGCATCATATACAACTCTTCCTTAAGGAAGCCGTTAAGGAATGCCGTTTTGACGTCCATCTGCCATATCTCATAATCATAGTATGCGGCAATTGCTAACATGATTCGGACGGACTTCAGCTTCGCTACGGGTGAGAAAGTCTCATCGTAGTCAACCCCTTGAACTTGTCGATAACCCTTAGCGACAAGTCGAGCTTTGTAGATGGTCACATTACCATCCGCATCCGTCTTCTTCTTAAAGATCCATTTGTTTTCTATGGCTCACCGCTCATCGGGCAAGTCAGTCAAAGTCCATACTTTGTTTTCATACATGGATTCTATCTCGGATTTCATGGCTTCTAGCCATTTGTCGGAATCCGGGCCCGCCATCGCTTCTTCATAGTTCGAAGGTTCACCGTTGTCTAACAACATGATTTCCAGGACAGGGTTGCCGTACCACTCTGGTGCGGAACGTGTCCTTGTGGACCTACGAAGTTCAGTAACTTGATCTGAAGCTTCATGATCATCATCATTAACTTCCTCCCCAGTCGGTGTAGGCACCACAGGAACATTTTCCCGCGCTGCACTACTTTCCGGTACGGAAGGGGTGACTATCACCTCATCAAGTTCCACTTTCCTCCCACTCAATTCTTTCGAGAGAAACTCCTTCTCTAGAAAGGACCCGTTCTTGGCAACGAAGATCTTGCCTTCGGATCTGAGGTAGAAGGTATACCCAATAGTTTCCTTAGGGTATCCTATGAAGACGCATTTTTCCGATTTGGGTTCGAGCTTTTCAGGTTGAAGTTTCTTGACATAAGCATCGCATCCCCAAACTTTTAGAAACGACAGCTTAGGTTTCTTCCCAAACCATAATTCATACGGTGTCGTCTCAACGGATTTCGACGGAGCCCTATTTAAAGTGAATGCGGCAGTCTCTAAAGCATAACCCCAAAATGAGAGCGGTAAATCGGTAAGAGACATCATAGATCGCACCATATCCAATAGAGTGCGATTACGACGTTCGGACACACCATTTCTCTGAGGTGTTCCAGGCGGCATGAGTTGTGAAACTATTCCACATTTCCTTAAGTGTGTACCAAATTCGTGACTTAAATATTCTCCACCACGATCTGATCGTAAGAATTTTATTTTTCTGTCACGTTGATTCTCAACTTCACTCTGGAATTCCTTGAACTTTTCAAAGGTTTCAGACTTGTGTTTCATTAGGTAGACATACCCATATCTACTTAAGTCATCAGTGAGAGTGAGAACATAACGATATCCTCCGCGAGCCTCAACACTCATTGGACCGCACACATCGGTATGTATGATTTCCAATAAGTTGGTTGCTCGCTCCATTGTTCCGGAGAACGGAGTCTTGGTCATCTTACCCATGAGGCATGGTTCGCACGTGTCAAATGATTCGTAATCAAGAGACTCCAAAAGTCCATCTGTATGGAGGTTCTTCATGCGCTTGACACCAATCTGACCAAGGCGGCAGTGCCACAAGTATGTGGGACTATCGTTATCAACTTTACATCTTTTGGTATTCACACTATGAACATGTGTAACATCACGTTCGAGATTCATCAAAAATAAACCATTGACCAGCGGGGCATGACCATAAAACATATATCTCAAATAAATAGAACAACCATTATTCTCGGATTTAAATGAGTAGCCATCTCGAATTAAACGAGATCCAGATACAATGTTCATGCTCAAAGCTGGCACTAAATAACAATTATTGAGGTTTAAAACTAATCCCGTGGGTAGATGCAGAGGTAGCGTGCCGACGGTGATCACATCGACCTTGGAACCATTCCCGACGCGCATCGTCACCTCGTCCTTTGCCAGTCTCCGTTTATTCCGTAGTTCCTGTTTTGAGTTACAAATATGAGCAACCGCACCGGTATCAAATACCCAGGAGCTACTACGAGTACTGGTAAGGTACACATCAATTACTTGTATATCACATATACCTTGGGTGTTGCCGGCCTTCTTCTTGTCCGCTAAGTATTTGGGGCAGTTCCGCTTCCAGTGACCACTTCCCTTGCAATAAAAGCACTCAGTCTCGGGCTTGGGTCCATTCTTTGACTTCTTCCCGGTAACTGGTTTACCGGGCGCGGCAACTCCCTTGCCGTCCTTCTTGAAGTTCTTCTTACCCTTGCCCTTCTTGAACTTAGTGGTTTTATTTACCATCAACACTTGATGTTCTTTTCTGATCTCCCCTTCCGCTGATTTCAGCATTGAATATACTTCGGGAATGGTCTTTTCCATCCCCTGCATATTGTAGTTCATCACAAAGCTCTTGTAGCTTGGTGGAAGCGACTGGAGGATTCTGTCAATGACTGCGTCATCCGGGAGATTAACTCCCAGCTAAGACAAGCGGTTGTGCAACCCAGACATTCTGAGTATGTGCTCACTAACAGAACTGTTCTCCTCCATTTTACAGCTGAAGAACTTGTCGGAGACTTCATATCTCTCGACCCGGGCATGAGCTTGAAAAACCAGTTTCAGCTCCTCGAACATCTCGTATGCTCCATGTTTCTCAAAACGCTTTTGGAGACCCGGTTCTAAGCTGTAAAGCATGCCGCACTGAACGAGGGAGTAATCATCAGCACGTGATTGCCAAGCATTCATAACGTCTTGGTTCTCTGGGATTGGTGCTTCACCTAGCGGTGCTTCTAAGACATAATCTTTCTTGGCTACTATGAGGATGAGCCTCAGGTTCCGGACCCAGTCCGTATAGTTGTTGCCATCATCTTTCAGCTTCGTTTTCTCTAGGAACGCGTTGAAATTGAGGACAACGTTGGCCATTTGATCTACAAGACATCGTGTAAAGATTTTTAGACTAAGTTCATGATAATTGAGTTCATCTAATCAAATTATTTAATGAACTCCCACTCAGATAGACATCCCTCTAGTCATCTAAGTGAAACATGATCCGAGTCAACTAGGCCGTGTCCGATCATCACGTGAGACGGACTAGTCAAGATCGGTGAACATCTCCATGTTGATCGTATCTTCTATACGACTCATGCTCGACCTTTCGGTCCTCCGTGTTCCGAGGCCATGTCTGTACATGCTAGGCTCGTCAAGTCAACCTAAGTGTATTGCGTGTGTTCCGAGGCCATGTCTGTACATGCTAGGCTCGTCAACACCCGTTGTATTCGAACGTTAGAATCTATCACACCCGATCATCATGTGGTGCTTCGAAACAACGAACCTTCGCAACGGTGCACAGTTAGGGTGAACACTTTCTTGAAATTATTATAAGGGATCATCTTACTTACTACCGTCGTTCTAAGCAAATAAGATGCAAAACATGATAAACATCACATGCAATCAAATAGTGACATGATATGGCCAATATCATCATGCTCCTTTGATCTCCATCTTCGGGGCACCATGATTATCTTCGTCACCGGCATGACACCATGATCTCCATCATCATGATCTCCATCATTGTGTCTTCATGAAGTTGTCACGCCAACGATTACTTCTACTTGTATGGCTAACGCGTTTAGCAACAAAGTAAAGTAAATTACATGGCGTTATTCAATGACACGCAGGTCATGCAAAATAATAAAGACAACTCCTATGGCTCCTGCCGGTTGTCATACTCATCGACATGCAAGTCGTGATTCCTATTACAAGAATATGATCAATCTCATACATCACATATATCATTCATCACATCTTCTGGCCATATCACATCACATAGCACTTGCTGCAAAAACAAGTTAGACGTCCTCTAATTGTTGTTGCAAGTTTTTACGTGGTTTGTTGGTTTCTAGCAAGAACGTTTTCTTACCTACGTATGACCACAACGTGATTTGCCAATTTCTATTTACCCTTCATAAGGACCCTTTTCATCGAATCCGTTCCGACTAAAGTAGGAGAGACAGACACCCGCTAGCCACCTTATGCAACTAGTGCATGTCAGTCGGTGGAACCAGTCTCACGTAAGCGTACGTGTAAGGTCGGTCCGGGCCGCTTCATCCTACAATGCCGCCGAAACAAGAAACGACTAGTAGCGGCAAGAAGAATTGGCAAACTCAACGCCCACAACTGCTTTGTGTTCTACTCGTGCATAGTAACTACGCATAGGCCTGGCTCATGATGCCACTGTTGGGAAACGTAGCATAATTTTGAAATTTTCCTACGTTCACCAAGATGCATCTATGGATGTAACATCCCAAATTTTCAATTTGGTATGTTATACATAGATCATCATTGCATATCATGTTTTGTTGCATTTTGACAAATCCTCGAAAAATCCTAAGCAACTCAAGGACCCTCGGAGAGAGTTGGGGATTTTCTCGAATTTTTCAAATTTAATTTTCCAACGAGGATTGTGGTTTTACTTATTTTTCTCTCCGGAAAAATATTTCATTTTAAATAAACGAGAGGAGAAAATATGACTTCTCCAAAACAATTGAAATACCGGAGGAAAAATGTTAAAATCATTATTTGGAATTTATTTGGAATTTTTATTGCATTAAAAATATTGCATGTCTCCAAAATATTTATTTTTGATTATAAAAATGTTCACCCTATTCTAGATTTTTTAACTAGACGGGGAAAATTTATTTCATATTTTTCTGATTTTTATTTATTTTTCTATGCAATATTTTCCGCGGAACTTAAAAAAAAATGCCCGCGCGCCGACTGGGCCAAAAGCCCAGCCGACGGCCCGCCTCGCGCCTTCCTCTTCCCGCACGGGAGCTCGCCGCCGCCATGACCGAATCCGGCCGCCGCACGCCTCCCCTCGTCCGACCCCTTCCCCAAGCCGCCGCACCCTCCCTCCTTAAATACCGCCCCCCTCTCTTTCCTCACCACCGCCGCCGCCCGCAACACACCCCGC
>NC_057799.1:240351744-240359464 GCF_018294505.1 Triticum aestivum
TGTCGAGCCCCGCGCCCCGCCGCCCGAGTTCGCCGCCCCGCCGGAGCCCCTCGCCGGAGCCCGCCGAGGTATGCCCGCCGCCGTTGACTTTGCCGGTTTTCAAAAAAAAAACCTTTCGTTTTAAAAAAAACCTTAGATCGGTTTTTTTCGGTTTTATTATTTTGCGAGCGTTCACCGAACCGTTCGTTTTAACGAACGCGTTCGTCGGTTTTTCTTTACTAACGAACGTCCGTTCTTTAACCGTTTGTCCGTTTTTCTTTTTCGTCGGATTTTTCTGCGATTATCTCAGATTCGATTTCTGATCGAATCTTCAACCCTGTTTAACTTCTCGCTCGTTTATCGGAATCTGGCGATTCAAGCGCCTAGAGTTTCGTTTCGAAATTCTCTTTCCGTTTAACCTACTCAAACAAGTTTTTGCTACAGTAAAATTTGACCTAGATCCAGATTAGCAAACGAAGTTTCTTTCTTTCGCCGTTTGACTTTCGTTGCTTCTTTCGAGTTGATTCTTTTTGCAAACCGGAGTTCTTAAGTTGAACTTTCTGGTTGGATCTTTCATTCGAGTTTTACCTGTGCATTAGATGAGTACTGATTGTATGCTTGTTTGTTGGCGATAGAGTACCCGGAGTGTGCCGCTTGTTACTTCGAATCGCTAGGTTTTGCGGATCATCAGCAAGGCAAGTAACACTTTGATCATATCCCGTTCATACCCAGTTTTATTGCATTAGATCTATTTCCTCAAACACATTGCATGATTAGGATCTAAATAAACTGTGGGTATTGGGAAGTAGTTGAGGTAGTACCTATTACCTGTTTTACTTTATCAAACCCTTGGGAGTTACTTCTACGTTGCTTTATCAATGCCATGCTATGCGTAGACGTGGATTGGGTTTGAGAGATATTCATGACAGATGTGAGATTGTTTATTAATGGTTCAACTTAACGTGGCAACTAAAACTCACATCTGGGTGGATTGAGGCACCTAGAGAACCCAGTGTTGCCTGTATGTATATGGTCCGCCACCCAGGCTCAAAGGGATGATAAGATTATTCATGCTAGAAACTTCCGTGTGCACCCACAAGCTATTATGGGCTCTAGCATAGCTGAGTAGGTTATAAGATCTCTTGAAGAGGTGGACTAGCAGATGTAGGGGAAAGTAGGTGTACCGGTCCATCCAGAGTAAAGAGTGATTGTTTCTGAAAGACTATGTCTCGGTCATCCGTTTCTCAAACATCATGCAGTGCGAGAATCAAGCGGAGGCGATCGAGTCTTGTGGGGAAAAGTGCACAAACCTCTGCAGAGTGTACAAACTAATCATGGTTAGCCGTGTCCACGGTTATGGACAACTTGAGTATCTAGTACCTGGATTATCATTTGAATCTCATCACCGTGATACTTATAATTAATTTTGTTGGGGTAATGATGATACTTAATTGGGATTGAGTTGGAGGTACCTTCTCAATGTTTCAACCACCATGATAGTTAAATAAATTTATTCCTTTTGAAGTAGGATAAAATTGGCTTTTCGCAAAACTGTAGCCATAGAGCTTTCCACCAGCCATAAATGCATGTAGTATAGCATTATTATTGTTCATTGTTCTCTATGTGTTACATTGCCAGCATATTCTATGTGCTGACCCGTTTTCGGGCTGCAACGTTTCATGTTGCAGACTTTTCAGACGACGAGTAAGGTGCCTTAGGTCGTGGTCTTATACTCAGTGATGCCGCTGGAGTTGATGGACTCACTTATCTTCCAAGTCTTCCGCTGTTATCGTTATTAGATGGCCTTAAGCCATGTTTTCATACTTAATCTCTTTGGAGATGTTCGAAGTAATAAGTGTGTGATTGCTACTCTGTTATAAATCCTCCATTTGTACTGTGCGTGTCAGCATTACTGATCCAGGGATGACACTGGTGCACAGCAGCATAGGCCATTTGAGGTCTGGTCGCTATAAAGTTGGTATCAGAGCACACGCTGACTGTAGGACACGACCACTAAGCTTAAGCCCTAGAAAAGTTCTCTCTTCTCATTTCTGACCCCTCTCCACTTTCTACTCTTTTAGGAATGGCGAATGCAAGGAGCAAGTTCATGCAACCAGATGAAGACACGCCGTTTGGCCGACACTTGAAGGAAGTCACCAAGTACTTGAACATAGGAATACCCAGCATCACCGGAACCTACAACGCCACATTACCTGAAGAGGAGAGCTGGAAGATTCAAGTGATCATTCCAGGAAGGACGTTTGTGCCAATTACGGAACCCATGAGATTGGTTTTCGAAGCACCAACTTGGAGTTTAGGGAAGAGCATGGCCGCACACATCGCCATGGGACGCATTGGAGAAGTCTATCACCAGGAGCTTAAGGATACAATTTACCAAATTTGTGGACGTCGAGACACACAATGGGAGATGATCAAGACCAAGAAGGATGGATCAATTGCAGCTTTCATCCAGGAGCAGAACCAACATATTCGACGCCAGGAGAATCAGATGTGCACGGACAAGGAAGAACTCAAGAAGGCATTCACGAAGATCAAGGAACTCCAAGAAGAACTCAAGGCTACACACAAAGATTACTTGGAGGAAATCAATGCACTAGTAGGGAAGATTGACGACCTGGAGAATAAGATTGGAGCATTCATGGGAAATCCAGTGCCAAAAGCAGAAGTCGACGAATGCACTTGTCCGGATAACTACATCATCATCGACGACACCGACTCGGAACCAAGTGAAGACGAATGGATTGATGAAGCTGGAGCAGACATCATGGAGTCTTCAACGGATCAGAATTTTTAGTAGACCACCATATCAGTAGTAGCTTTCCCCCCATTTAATAGTATAGTTCAAGCACTTTGTAACGCTAGTTAGATCGATTGTTTTGCCTTGTTTGGATTGATTGAGTGATATTGATTGAATTTGTCTCATGAGCATATGGGTAGTGTTTTCTCTCTAGACCTCATTCTATTCTAAACTCTCATCTTTTCTAAACCTATCAGATGCCTCCGAGATGCGACACCGGATTTGTTTTCCCACCAGAGATCACCCAGTTAATTCAGCAACAGAATGCCCTTATGCAAGTGTTAGTTCAGAACCAAGGCAACAACAACAACAACCCACCGCCACCACCACCTGTTGATCACTTAGCCCGTTTCTTAAGGCTAAACCCGCCGGTGTTTTCCAGTAGCACCGAGCCGATTGTTGCAGATGATTGGCTCCGCAAAGTTGGAAGGGAGTTGACCACTGCAGGATGCACAGATGCGGAAAGAGTGCGTTTTGCCGCACATCAGCTTGATGGACCCGCAGCATCATGGTGGGAGAATTATACAGCCACGCACCCTATTGACACTGTCACATGGGACCAGTTTCAGCAAGCTTTTCGTACAGCTCATGTTTCAGCAGGAGCTATGGCTATGAAGAAGCGTGAGTTTCGCAACCTACGCCAAGGAGGACGCACCGTAGGCCAGTATGTGGAGGATTTCAGTAAGTTAGCACGTTATGCACCAGATGACGTTGCTACAGATGCAGCCAAGCGGGAGAAGTTTCTGGAAGGATTGAATGATGAGCTGAGTATGCAGTTGATGGTAGCAACTTTCAACAACTACCAGGAGCTGGTAGATAGAGCTCTCATGATTGAAGGGAAGCAACAGCAGATTGAAAACCGTAAGAGGAAGTATGGACAAGGGAAGTACAATTCTGGAGCCCAGCAGAAGCCACAATTCACCCCGAAGCCGGGAGGACAGTTTCAGCATACCCATGGAGGAGGTTGAAGCCCAGCCTGATGCAGTAATAGGTAAGTTTTTGGTTAAGTCATTTACTGCAACTGTTCTTTTCGATACTGGTGCATCGCATTCATACATATCAAGGGGATTCGTAAACAAGTTTAAGATGTCCACCCAAGTTCTCAAAAGCCCCATGTTAGTAACCTCGCCAGGAGCAGAGTATATGGCCACCCAAGGATGTTTTCAGATACCGTTGGCCATTGGTAGGCATGTTTTCCCCTCAGACCTCATTGTTTTGGAATCGCAAGGTTTGGATGTGATCTTGGGAATGGATTGGCTATCGTTGTATGGAGGAAACATCGATTGTGCCAGCAAGATGATTTTTCTTACCACCCCGGAAGGAAAAAGGATCAAGTATGTATCCCGGCATATGCCGAAGAGGACTCAAGTGAATTCCTTATCAGGAGTTGTACAGGAGGAAGTACCAGTGGTGAAGGATTATCCGGATGTATTTCCAGAAGAGTTGCCAGGCATGCCGCCAGATAGAGACATTGAGTTCTTGATTGAACTTTTGCTAGGCATAGGGCCAATATCTAAGAGACCGTACAGGATGCCCGCAAAGGATTTGGAGGAAATTAAGAAGCAGATCAAGGAGTTACTGGATAAAGGCCATATTCGCCCAAGTTCGTCACCGTGGGGATCACCAGTACTTCTAGTGGAGAAGAAAGATGGATCGCTGAGGATGGTTGTTGATTACAGAGGATTGAATGAAGTGACCATCAAAAACAAGTACCCACTGCCGATGATAAATGATTTGTTTGACCGCTTGCAAGGAGCTAAAGTATTTTCCAAGATCGATCTACGATCAGGGTACCTCAGTTAAAGATTCGAGAGCAGGATATACCCAAGACGGCATTTACCACCAGATATGGATTGTATGAGTATACCGTTATGTCATTTGGACTGACTAACGCACCTGCCTATTTCATGAACCTGATGAACAAAGTGTTTATGGAGTTTTTGGATAAGTTCGTCGTGGTGTTCATTGATGATATTTTAATCTTTTCCAATGATGAAGAAGAGCATGAGGAGCATTTACGATTGGTACTTGAGAAGCTCAGAGAACATCAATTATATGCCAAGTTCAGCAAATGTGAGTTTTGGTTGAAGGAAGTTGGATTCCTTGGACATGTTATTTCTGGAGAAGGAATAGCAGTAGACCCTGCCAAGGTTGACACAGTGACAAGTTGGGAATCACCCACGACAGTTGGAGAAATCCGGAGTTTTCTTGGACTTGCAGGATACTACCGGAGATTTATCGAGAATTTCTCAAGGATTGCTAAGCCCATGACTGAGCTATTGAAGAAGGACACCAAATTCAATTGGACTGAGGAATGTGAAGCTAGTTTCCAAGAGTTGAAGAAACGATTGGTTACATCACCAGTGTTGATTCTGCCAGATCAGCGCAAGGATTATGAAGTTTATTGCGACGCTTCTCGTCGAGGACTTGGAGCAGTGCTTATGCAGGAAGGAAGAGTTGTGTCGTATGCTTCACGACAACTTAAACCCCATGAGAAGAATTATGCTACGCATGATTTGGAATTAGCAGCCGTGGTGCATGCATTGAAGACATGGAGACATTTTCTCATCGGAAACCATTGTGAGGTGTACACGGATCACAAGAGTTTGAAGTACATTTTCACGCAGAAGGAGTTAAATCTCAGACAGAGGAGATGGTTGGAGCTCATTAAAGATTATGATATGAGATTGCATTATCACCCTGGAAAGGCTAACGTAGTAGCAGACGCGTTGAGCCGCAAGAGTCATGTCAACACTCTCATGACAGGAGAGTTACCTCAGGAGTTAGCCGAGGACCTTCGCGAGCTATGTTTGGAGATAGTCCCTAGAGGCTATTTAGCAACATTGGAGATTCAGTCTACCTTGATGGAAAGGATCAGAGAAGCTCAGAAGACAGACAAGGAGATTGAAGAGATAAAGGAGAAGATGAGCAAAGGAAAAGCCAAGGGATTTCGTGAGGATGAGCACGATACCTTATGGTTCGAAGACCGCGTATATGTGCCAAATGATCCGGAGATCAGGAAGTTGATTTTGCAGGAAGCCCATGATTCACCATACTCGATTCACCCAGGGAATACCAAGATGTATTTGGATTTGAAGAATACTTCCTGGTGGACCGGAATGAAGAAGGATATTGCGGAGTATGTAGCAGTTTGTGATGTATGTCAGAGAGTGAAGGCAGAGCATCAGAAGCCAGCAGGATTGCTGCGACCATTGCCGATACCCGAATGGAAGTGGGATAAAATAGGCATGGATTTTATCACGGGATTACCCAGGACTCGTTCAGGCTATGACTCGATATGGGTTGTAGTCGACCGTTTGACGAAAGTGGCTCATTTCATTCCAGTGAAGACCACTTACACCAGTGCTAAGTTGGCTAAGATATACATGACCAGGATAGTATGTTTGCATGGAGTTCCGAGGACCATTGTATCAGACAGAGGAACCCAATTTACCTCGAAGTTTTGGAAGCAGCTACATGAAACGTTGGGAACCAGGCTGGAATTTAGTACAGCTTTTCACCCACAGACAGATGGACAGACCGAGAGAGTCAACCAGATTTTGGAGGACATGTTGAGAGCATGTGCACTAGATTTTGGATCTAGTTGGGACGACAATTTGCCATATGCGGAGTTTTTGTATAACAACAGTTATCAAACCAGTTTGAAGATGGCCCCTTTCGAAGCTTTGTACGGAAGGAGGTGTAGAACACCGTTGTTATGGGACGAAGTTGGAGATCGTCAGTTGTTTGGACCAGATTTGATTAAGGAGTCTGAACAGAAAGTAAGGTTGATTCGCGATAGGCTCAAAGTAGCCCAGTCCAGGCAGAAGAGTTATGCTGATTCTAAACGAAAGGAGACAGTTCACGAAGTCGGAGACGGAGTGTATCTTCGAGTATCACCACTTCGAGGAGTGAAGCGCTTTGGAGTTAAAGGAAAGTTAGCGCCCCGTTTTATCGGACCATACAGAGTGTTGGAACGTATGGGAGAAGTTGCCTACAAGTTGGAATTGCCCGAAGGATTGTCTGCAGTACATGATGTATTTCATGTTTCTCAGTTGAAGAAGTGCCATGCAGAAATGGCTGAGATACCGCTGAGAGATACTGTGCCACTGGAAGCGATTCAGTTGGAAAGTGATTTGACCTATGAGGAGAACCAGTTAAGATTCTCTAATATGCCAGCCGAGTTACCCGCAGCAAGGTTATCAAGTTTTGCAAAGTTCAGTGGAGTCACCACACGGAGGATGAAGCCACCTGGGAGCGAGAGGAAGATCTACGGAAAAACCACTCCCACCTTTTTTCTAGCCAACCCGAATCTCGAGGGCGAGATTCATCTTAAGGGGGGTAGGTTTGTAACATCCCAAGTTTTCAATTTGGAATGTTATACATAGATCATCATTGCATATCATGTTTTGTTGCATTTTGACAAATCCTCGATAAATCCTAAGCAACTCAAGGACCCTCGGAGAGAGTTGGGGATTTTCTCGAATTTTTCAAATTTAATTTTCCAACGAGGATTGTGGTTTTACTTATTTTTCTCTCCGGAAAAATATTTCATTTTAAATAAACGAGAGGAGAAAATATGACTTCTCCAAAACAATTGAAATACTGGAGGAAAAAATGTTAATATCATTATTTGGAATTTATTTGGATTTTATTTGCAATTTTTATTGCATTAAAAATATTGCATGTTCTCAAAATATTTATTTTTGATTATAAAAATGTTCACCCTATTCTAGATTTTCTAACTAGACGGGGAAAATTTATTTCATATTTTTCTGATTTTCATTTATTTTTCTACGCAATATTTTCCGCGGAACTTTAAAAAAAAACGCCCGCGCGCCGACTGGGCCAAAGGCCCAGCCGACGGCCCGCCTCGCGCCTTCCTCTTCCCGCACGGGAGCTCGCCGCCGCCATGACTGAGTC